>NC_092728.1:62319217-62471717 GCF_047496885.1 Scyliorhinus torazame
AAATCGCCGCGAATCGCAGCCACCGGCGGGAGCTCTTCTTTTTGCGGCCGCCCTGCTCGCCCACCCCACCGGAAGTCTCGATAGTGATGTTTAAGGGGCATCGTGACAAATACATGAATAGGATGGGAATAGAGGGAAATGGACTCCGGAAGGGTAGAAGATTTTAGTTTAGACAGGCAGCATGGTTGCCGCAGGAGGGCCAAAGGGCCTGTTCCTGTGCTGTACTTTTCTTTGTTCTTTGTTCCCCTCTATGTCAGACCTACCAAAATGCATTACCTCACATTTGTACAGATTAAACTCCATTTGCCATTTCTCTGCCCAAGTTTCCAACCTATCTATGTTCTGCTGCATCTTCTGGCAATCCTCAACATTATCTGCCACTCCACCACCTTGGTGGCCAGAATGCCAGAACACCAGAATGCAGGCTATCAGATCCAGGGGATTAGTTAAACTTAAGTCATATGCATTTCTTCAGTACTGGTTCTTTACAACTAATATCTATAAATCCCACATGTTACTCCACCAATGCCACCTAAAGAATTTTCCAATGTCACCCCATTTTAACTCTTGAACATGAATTTTACCCCAGATACCAGCAAAAAAGGTAATAAAAGCAGTATTGTAACATTCAGTATATAATTTTCAAAGTTGACAGAGCAACAAATAAGAAGATGATCTATAAGTGTGAAAATCTGCGTTATAATAAGAATAATCTTTATTGTCACAAGTAGGCTTACATTAACACTGCAACAAAGTTACTGTGAAAAGTCCCTAGTCGCCACATTCCGGCACCTGTTCGGATACACGGTGGGAGAATTCACAATGTCCAAATTACCTAACAGCACGTCTTTTGGGACTTGTGGGAGAAAACCAGAGCACCCGGAGGAAGCCCACGAAGATACAGGGAGAACGTGCAGACTCCGCACAGCTAGTGACCCAAGATGGGAATTGAACCTGCGACCCTGGCGTTGTGAAGCAATAGTGCTACCGTGACACCCAATTTAACGTTTTTAAAGTACTTTGTAAAAATGTTATTTTACGAACTCCTGGTGGTTTCAGCCAAGCTCGCCCTATTCCCTGCTGATAAAAAACTCAGTGAAGCATCTCCTCGACCCACACAGCACCCGAAGACACACTGTAATCAGCCCCTCTTTCCCCCCACCGTACACATGTCTTCCCAACCTCTCTCTCCAACTATCGGCACACACAAGCGAGCAAACGAGCCCCTTCCCCCTCTTCCTCCCGCCCCCCCCCCCAAAGAAAACCGTACTCAGCAGTCTTTTTTAGCAACAGTGGAAAGGAAACTTGTGACCTTAAATGTGACTTCTACGAACCCATCGAGGATTGTGACCCACAGTTCGGAAACCTCTGCACTTGGCCCTTGACTTGCCACTATTTTGGCTACTGTAAATGCAAGTTTCTGACCGTTGATTTAGAACAGAATTGACTTTGATCAATAAATAACCTGCTGAAATTTGCTATGTCAACTCACGCATAAAGAATAATAATAGCTACTTAGACTAGATATTCTTGGATACAGATGACTGGAGAGCTGTGATCCACACCTTCATGAGAAAAGTAAGGGAAATGGGTTTTAAGGTAGAATTGAGGCAGATCTTCTTCCATTATATTAACCAGCCAACAAATCAATCTTCTTTTCAGAAGCAAATATAAAGAATAAATGAAGTCTGCAAACTAGCCTGTGCTGATTATGCACTGTAGGATTCTACATTATCTGTTTGAAAATGGTGACTGCCGGACTTGGAACCAAGATTAGGTAGCACTTCCCGAACTGAAATGATTTAAAAATTGTATGTGATGGAGCACAGGAGACACTTATTGGCCTTTTTGTAACTATGGAAACCGAGCTTTTTCTGTTAGGGAGCTGCTGCAGTTTGACTTCTTAATTACTGTTGCCAATTTGCTGAAGAACATGAAACTTGGAAAGGTGTTTCTAAAATAACTCATCAGACAAATATTTATATTTTTCAAAGGGGGTTAAATAGGCCCCTGCACTGCATGCTGCACAATGTTTGGATATGCCAGGCGAGGTCAGCTAGCAGCACTTTAGTCTAGTGGACAGTTGTAGAGGATTGTGATTAATGTTGATATATTTTTCTGATTTCCCCCTCTCCATGTCAGATGACAATTCTGAACTGTTTTCATTTAAACAGGCCTCTGATTGTATTGCCTTTGCTGTTCAAAATGTTTCAGTAAAAAATGATTGAATGAAAGGATGTTGATCCAATTTTCTGAGAATTTGAAAATAGGTGACACGCTTTTAGCATGGATAATTATTTAGAGGAATGATAAAGTTATAACCTGCACGAGACCTATGGGGATGGACCAATTAACCTCCCCATGAGCCTCGTAGAATAGGATCTTCTCCGCTGAGGGGTGGGGACCCATCAGCGGAGCAAATGGACTCCAGCATAAAAGCTGGCCCAGACGGGAGCTGAGTATGAGTAATCTCGGCTGCGACTGTTGTGTTTGGTCTTCTATACCTTGCAAAGGAATCCACCAAACACGTTGACCAAACCAGGATCTTTATTGAGTCTCGTGCCGTAAGATAGTAATCTCTTTCAGAGCACGTTATCATGGAGTCTCTTTATACGCCTCTGGACCTACACCTAGCACTGACTGTTCACCTGTATGTCTTACTACCATCTCCTGCAACCACCTGGTGATGGCCGGATGTGTCTCCCCTTATATGGGAGTAGCTGATCACATGACCACGGTCTTGAGACCGCATAGGGTGGCTGCACTTCCACCTGCTGGTTGGAGGTTGCACACCATCGAATTATGATATTGCCCACAGGCAAATCACCACAGGGACCTGAAGTGTACTGTGTATATAGTTTACTGAGAAATAAAATAAATGTATTTCCGCAACTCATTTTGGACTCCTCTGCTGCCACTAAAGATAACAACAGGGCAAGTAGGAATGTACAGATTGGTTGGCTTAATATCATTAATAAGGAGGTTGGAAGCTGAAAAAATAATTATAAAAATAAAAAGACGCATTGGACAATTCCTTATTAAATATAATTGCTTACATTTAGTAATGATTTTTTTGGTGGCAAGTGTATTAATCACTTTGCTTCTGTATCATCCCAGAAACACCAATGAGGTCATATGTTCTCCTTTGACGCTGTTGAACATTCAAACATGGAAGGTTAATGGGGCCTCACTTTAGCATCTCAACCACAGGATGGGCCATCTAACGGTGCAGCACTCCCTTTAAATTGCACTGGAGCCTAGGTTATGGGCTTGAGTAGCACATAAATTTGTGACTTAGATCCACGAACATCTGACCCAACAATGTGATTGATACCATTTAATGTAATGTAACACAAGTAGAGTAATTGGCTGAGTGTTGTTCTCAAACATGTTCTTCTGCTTTTAAGTGGTAGCTTCCCCACACTGCTATCACTCAGCTGCCATCAGACTCTATCAATCATGACTTGTGTCTGACATTCATATCCTCCTCTGCACCTTCACACACTAAGCATGCAGCAACCTCACTCCAACATCTCACAGCTTGCATATACTACTAGCTATTCACCCATGGAGGCCATATAACCCAGAGAGATTGCACCACACCCAAATCCCTCTCTCTCTGTTGCTGGGTTGGCTGGTGCACACCCTGATCTAGCAGCAACTATCTAGAGAGGTGTGCCTGTACATCCTAACTTCCCATTAGGGGATGATGGTGCTGGGACAGCTATTGCTGTGGCCGTGGTCAGTGACCCAGGCTAAAACCATTGAAGATATGTGTCCTACTCGCCCTTCTCAATTCCACCCTCACCCCCAACCCTGGGGCAGCACAGTGGTCAGTTAGCACTGCTGCCTCACAGCGGAAGGGACCCAAGTTTGATTCCGACCTTCGGTGACTGTGTGGGGTTTGCACGTTCTCCCCGTGTCTGTGTGGGTTTCCTCCCACAGACCAAAGATATGCAGGTTAGCTGGATTGGCCATGCTAAATTTCCCCTTAGTGTCCAAAGTTGTGCAGGTAACATGGGTTGATCATGGTCAATGTGGGGGTTATGGGGATAGGGTGGGAGAGCAGGCCTAGGTAGAGTGCTCTTTTGGTGGTTAATGCAGACTCAATGGGCCAAATGGCCTCCCTCTGCACACCCCACATTCTCTTCTAATTTAAAACCACAGTGGTGAGTGAAGAAGGTGATGCTCGAGCGGAATTGGGGGGAGGGGGGGGGGGGCTTGCGCTGTTGAATTTTAGTAATTTTTACTGGGCGGCTAACATAGCCATGATAAGGAAGTGGGTGGTGGGGGCGGGGTCGGTTTGGGAGCGTATGGAGGCGGCTTCGTGTCGGGGCACCAGTCTGGGGGCGTTGATAATGGCACCTCTGCCGTTCCCACCGGCGAGGTACTCCACCAGCCCCGTAGTGGTGGCAGCCCTGAGAATCTGGGGTCAGTGGAGGAGATACGCTGGCGCAGTGGGAGCACCGGTCTGGTCCTCAATATGTGACAATCACCGGTTTGCCCCGGGGAGTTTGGATGGGGGCTTCAGAGTATGGCAAAGGGTGGGAATTGAGAAGATGGGGACTTGTTTTTAGAGGGGAGCTTCCCTAGCTTGAGGGCGCTGGAGGAGAAGTATTGGGTTGGCAAGGGGTAACGAATTTAGATATTTACAGGTGAGGACTTTCTGCGCAGGCAGGTATCATCCTTCCCACTCCTGCCATTAAGGCGGATCCAGGATAGGGTAGTGTCGAGGGGATGGGTGGGAGAGGGGAGCGTCTCGGACATCTACAAAGAACTAATGGGGGTGGAGAAGACGCAGACCGAGGAGCTGAATCGTAGGTGGGTGGAGGAGCTTGGTGGTGACTTGGAGGATGGCTTATGGGCGGACGCGTTGAGCAGAGTCAACGCGACCGCGACATGCACCAGGCTCAGCTTGATCCAATTCAAGGTGGTCCACCAGGCCCGGATGACTGGATTCTTTGGGGTGGAGGACAGGTGTGTACAATGTACGGTAGGACCAGCGAACCATGTCCACATGTTCTGGGCATGTCCAAAACTTAGGGAATATTGGCAGGGGTTTGCGGACGTCATGTCCAGAGTACTGAAAACAAGGGTGGCAATGAGTCCAGGGGTGGCAATTTTTGGGGTGTCGGAAGACCCGGGAATCCAGGAGGAGAAAGAGGCAGATGTTCTGGCCTTAGCTTCCCTGGTAGCCCAGAGACGGATACTGCTAGCTTGGAGGGACTCAAAGCTCCCGAAGTCGGAGACCTGGCTAACTGACATGGCGAGCTTTCTCGGACTAGAGAAGATTAAGTTCGCCTTGAGAGTGTCACTGCTGGGGTTCGTCCCGAGGTGGCAACCATTCATCGACTTCTTCGCGGAGAATTAATCGTCGGGGTGGGGGGGGGTTAGGGTAGCGTAGAATAGGGGGTCAATTCGGTGGGTCTTGGCGGGTTTGGAGTCGTTGATTGCACTATGTTTATTATTCTTTGTACACTGTTGCTGTTTGTAATGCCAAAAATACTTCATTAAAATTGTTTATTAAAAGAAACCCACAGTGGTGTAAATATCAACCTTCTACTGTCTCCCAACTCCTGTAGCAGAACCTTCCCCTGTGTCTTTCTCATTTTTGATGCACAAGTGTAATCAGGCCAGGCAGTGGAGGAATAGCAAGAAAACTGTGATGATCAAGACAAATTGTAATTGTATTTTGTTAAAAGCAAATTACTGCGGATGCTGGAAGCTGAAACGAAAACAGAAAATACTGGACAATCTCAGCAGCTCTGGCAGCATCTGTGGAGAGAAAAGCGAGCTCACATTTAGAGTCTGGATGAATCTTCGTCAAAGCTGGAGAGAGCTGTAAATGGGGTCAGATTTATACTGTAATGGTGGGGGATGGAGGTGTGGTGAGGTGGAGCGGTGGGGCTGAATAGAGGGCCAGCGGTAGGTGGAGATAGACAAAGAAATCGGGGACAGAAGAATAAAGGAATGTAAATGGAGGTGATTAAGGCTATGAAGGGGGCTGATAGTGGCACATAAAGAGATTAAAATATGTGAATAGCAGAACGAAGGGCAACTAGGAACAGCTGGCCTAAGTGGAGTGAGGGGAGCGGAAGGAAGCAATGGTGAGGGGAAAACAGATCAATGGAAGACATAAAAATAAATTGAGAGAAATAAAAATAGGGTAAAGGTGGTGGAAAGAGCTCACAGTCTGAAGTTATTGAACTCAATGTTGAGTTTGGAAGGCTATCACGTGTCTAATCGGAAGATGAGGTGCTGTTCCTCCAGTTTGCACTAGGATTCACTGGAACATTGTAGGACATGTGGACGTGAGAGCACGATGGTGAGTTGAAATGGCAAGCAACATGAAGGTCTGGGTGCTTGCGGACGGACCTTAGGTGTTGTCGTTTTGCAGTTCAGATATTGGCACGGTGTACATGGGGAAAGATAGTGCCACAAGGAAGCCTCTGGGATAAATGGCATACAGTTGAGCATCTTAATGAGGCAGCAAAAATAAATGCTTGGTGCGCTTTGGAAACCTGCCAGAAAATATGCAGCCTGTCAATGACAAGGGACATGGAGGAATTCAGCAGCAGCTTGGGACAAGGAATTTGAGCTTTGAGCCCACCCTTACCAGCATCAAAGTGATGGCCAATTCTGTACACAAGCTTGTGAGGCCAACCATGATGTCATAATATCCACTCATGTATATAATGAGATGCAGACAGGCAGTGATTGACACATAGGATGACCAGTAAGCATACAACACAGCACAGCCAATCACCAGACAGGACACTACCACTATAAAGCCCGAGGGCACTAGCTTTCCCGCTCTCTCGGGACCCAGCTACTGAGACAGTCAGAGTCCACGAGCTAGCAAGCGCAAACGCCATGCGGTTGCTAGTAAGTCTGGACAGGCTACTACAAGGTCACTAGTTAGATCAGTATAGTGTCGACCCACAGCTGAATATGTACAGCAGTTCATCTAGTTGAATAAAACAGTGTTGGATCTTCTCCTGTGTTAGACGTCTGTTTCTAACTTCCCTGCATCGAGTGCAGTCCACATCGAACCAACCTGCCTAACACATCAGATGTTACAGGATCCATTTCACAAGCAGCAGTCACCTAATCTCTTAATACTGCAGTGGAAGCTCAGACTATTGTCACTGCAAGACCAACTTGCCACCAAGCAAGCACAGACTGCTGCCAGCAAGGCTCCATGTTCTCTGCAAAGGAGCTTACAAGGTTTCACAGCAGTCCAGCAATCTGATCTCAAACGGATTATTAGGGTGGATGGGACAGAATGGCAGAGGCAACATGGAGTACGTCTCTCAGGAACATGGCTTCATTCTGCCAGTGCCCTCACAGATCATGCTGCTGTTATCTATACCAAGATAGCACATTCTGCAATTGGGCCTTCTCAGCCCATAGCTGCTGAAAGTCATCCTCCAGGTTATTCTCTTTCCACTGAAAATCAGCAGCTTCTCACCAGATATACTGCACTCGCTGGGGTATATGTAAACCGGCCTAGATCTTAGATTTTATTTTCGTAGGATTTAAGTTGCCTGCGTAACTTAATTGAATATTTTTAGAGGCTTTTACAAACACATGTATTCTCCAGTAGGCTAACAATGTCAAGCTGCCATTTTGTACTGACTCCTTATCTAAAGGAAACCATTTTATGATTTTAATACCAGACTATGCAACAGTTTAATACACTAACCACTAGTATTGCAAAGTAGAAACTGGCCCGCTAGTAATGGATGATTGTATTGAAAAAATACCTTAATAACTCTGTAATTGAGAAATTACTCATAATTGTTTTTGACGCGGTGGCGTAAATGCAGCCAGGACAGCAGACTGCTGCACAATTACAGCACCAGGGTTGCTGCCAGGTTATTGAGCAGTGGCCTGAATAATTCCCTGCCTATGGTCACATACAGCCTGGACGTTGAGGATATGGAATTCCTCTTGTTCAAATGGCAGAGTTGGCATGAGGCCCCTGTAAAGTGATATATATACATGCATAGAACATAGAACATAGAACATAGAACAATACAGCGCAGTACAGGCCCTTCGGCCCACAATGTTGCACCGAAACAAAAAGCCATCTAACCTACACTATACCATTATCATCCATATGTTTATCCAATAAACTTTTAAATGCCCTCAATGTTGGCGAGTTCACTACTGTAGCAGGTAGGGCATTCCACGGCCTCACTACTCTTTGCGTAAAGAACCTACCTCTGACCTCTGTCCTATATCTATTACCCCTCAGTTTAAAGTTATGTCCCCTCGTGCCAGCCATTTCCATCCGCGGGAGAAGGCTCTCACTGTCCACCCTATCCAACCCCCTGATCATTTTGTATGCCTCTATTAAGTCTCCTCTTAACCTTCTTCTCTCCAACGAAAACAACCTCAAGTCCATCAGCCTTTCCTCATAAGATTTTCCCTCCATACCAGGCAACATCCTGGTAAATCTCCTCTGCACCCGCTCCAAAGCCTCCACGTCCTTCCTATAATGCGGTGACCAGAACTGTACGCAATACTCCAAATGCGGCCGTACCAGAGTTCTGTACAGCTGCAACATGACCTCCTGACTCCGGAACTCAATCCCTCTACCAATAAAGGCCAACACTCCATAGGCCTTCTTCACCACCCTATCAACCTGGGTGGCAACTTTCAGGGATCTATGTACATGGACACCTAGATCCCTCTGCTCATCCACACTTCCAAGAACTTTACCATTAGCCAAATATTCCGTATTCCTGTTATTCCTTCCAAAGTGAATCACCTCACACTTCTCTACATTAAACTCCATTTGCCACCTCTCAGCCCAGCTCTGCAGCTTATCTATATCCCTCTGTAACCTGCTACTTCCTTCCACACTATCGACAACACCACCGACTTTAGTATCGTCTGCAAATTTACTCACCCACCCTTCTGCGCCTTCCTCTAGATCATTGATAAAAATGACAAACAGCAACGGCCCCAGAACAGATCCTTGTGGTACTCCACTTGTGACTGAACTCCATTCTGAACATTTCCCATTAACCACCACCCTCTGTCTTCTTTCAGCTAGCCAATTTCTGATCTACATCTCTAAATCACCCTCAATCCCCAGCCTCCGTATTTTCTGCAATAGCCTACCGTAGGGAACCTTATCAAACGCTTTGCTGAAATCCATATACACTACATCAACTGCTCTACCCTCGTCTACCTGTTCAGTCACCTTCTCAAAGAACTCGATAAGGTTTGTGAGGCATGACCTACCCTTCACAAAGCCATGCTGACTATCCCTGATCATATTATTCCTATCTAGATGATTATAAATCTTGTCTCTTATAATCCCCTCCAAGACTTTACCCACTACAGACGCGAGGCTCACCGGTCTATAGTTGCCGGGGTTGTCTCTGCTCCCCTTTTTGAACAAAGGGACCACATTTGCTATCCTCCAGTCCTCTGGCACTATTCTTGTAGCCAATGATGACATAAAAATCAAAGCCAATGGTCCAGCAATCTCTTCCCTGCCTCCCAGAGAATCCTAGGATAAATCCCATCAGGTCCCGGGGACTTATCTATTTTCAGCCTGTCCAGAATTGCCAACACCTCTTCCCTACGTACCTCAATGCCATCTATTCTATTAGCCTGGGGTTCAGCATTCTCCTCCACAACATTATCTTTTTCCTGAGTGAATACTGACGAAAAATATTCATTTAGTATCTCGCCTATCTCTTCAGACTCCACACACAATTTCCCATCCCTGTCCTTGACTTGTCCTACTCTTTCCCTAGTCATTCGCTTATTCCTGACATACCTATAGAAAGCTTTTGGGTTTTCCTTGATCCTTCCTGCCAAATACTTCTCATGTCCCCTCCTTGCAACCAATGGTATGTGCACTGTGTAGAAACCTACTATCCAAGCAAAGCCACATGCTTGTTTGTTGTGTCAAGAGAGAACAAAATGCAGTTAGAGAGAACAAAATGCAGTTAGCTCTCATTACATAGAAAGTGCAGTCTCACAATGAGTTTCTTCTTCAGGTTCCTTCCTTTTGTCAAGGGTTGGATGCAATGTTGCGCCATTGCTTGTTCTATAACCAATAACACTTTTGAGATTAGGTTTTATTGCAAACTGTGGATAATAATGTCCCAATCTTTTCGGAGCTGATTAAGCACAGGTCGGTTTTGTCAGCAGAGTGCCATGCACGTGTCACACATCTTGCCCTCCGAGACATGTTCTCCTGCTCGGATCATCTGCCTCCTCCATTGTATCCAGACCTGATGCACTGTGAGGGGTGACACCCCCAATCTACACCAGCTAAAGTTGCTGATACCCTCACTTCATTCAGCTCATCAACTGAAGCGAAGTACCAGGGTATGCATCACCAGCAACATAGATTAAAGTGGGGGGCACTGTGGGACACCAACGGGCCTCGCCCACAGTCAAATCAGGAGTGTGTGACTGACGTTGGCTCTGTCACCAGAAATCCCCTCATATACTGAGGTTCAAGTCGAACAACTGTATCATGAACACCTTGGGCAGATGTGCTCTCTCCCCCTCCCCCCCTCCCCAATCCTCCTCTCTTTTCCAGCTGGCCAGCCCTGTATGTGACCTCTGTTCATTCTCCATATCATGCTGCATTGCCAGATAGACTGGAAGCCACTAGTTTGTGCAAAAGTGTTGAAGTTAGCACCTTCCACATCACTCCCGATAGACATTTGCAACTTGAAACAGCTATCAAAAGCACCAATCACTTGCAGAATGGTACCACCAGCCAAAATAAATCAACTGACGACTAACCTGTTGATGACCCCTTTTCAATCGCACTTGTTCGGGTTGTTCCTAACACTGAGGACGTTTTCATCCATGCAAGGTTAGCTATACATTAACGAGAAGACTGAGCTCCAGAATCACACTGCTGGCATCAAATCAGTGTTGCAATGCAGTATTTTTATTCATTCATAGAATTTGAGCATCAATGGCAAAGTCAAGATTTATTACCATTCCTAATTGCCCTTAAGAATCTGATGGTGAGCCACTTCCTTGAATACATCTTGCTTGACCATTTCAGAGGGCGATTGAAAGAAAATCTCGTTGTGATGGCTCTGGAGTCACTCGTGGATCAGATTAGGTGAGGAAGGCAGATTTCCTTCCCAAAGGGCATTAGTAAACCAGATGTATTTTTAATAATAAAAATCCAGTAATTCCATGATCACCATGGTTCTTAGTCAAATTTTATTTCAACAATTACATGTAAGTTCCCAGTTGCCATAGATTAGATTCTATGGGATTAGAATTCATGTTTCTGCATCATTTGCCTCGGCCTTCCGGATGATTAGTTTTGTAACATAATCATAACTGTCCTCTTAGTCTGGCTGTTCTGCGTACTTCTGGCAGATACTCAATGCGCCCATATTAGTACCCTCACCAACGTTGCTTTCAGTGCAATTTGCCTCAAAGTGTGCACGTGCACTGCAGATTTATTTTGGGGGTGAAGGGGCACTTGTGAGCTAATGGATCTAATTTCTAGCTCACCAACTTTAATATGCTACTGAATGCATTGAAATGAATTTGAGACAGGAAATAATTATCTTTTGTTAAAACAAATACTCTTGCTATCAATTTCTGTTCTGACACTGGGGTAATATTTGTTCAGCAGAGTCCTTATTAATGTGGATTCATTTACCCTGATGAATTCTCCTATTTGCTGCTATTTTAATGCAGGAATCAAACAGTATTGGTGGCCTGATTTGTGCAGTCTAATTACAGTTGCCTGCCTTGTACAAGATGATGTGAGCAGTTATAATTATTTTTTAAAAAGCTAAACGAAACTCAGCTAATTACAACATTAAATGTTAATGCAAACTAGTTAAGGGCTGCTTGGTTGTGGTGTCCAGTGTTACACAAATATACTTTGTCATGTACCTTTGCAGTTTACATTAGCGTACATCGTGTCCTTCATGGGAGTCGATGTGATTCGATGTGATTCGAGCTGATAAATTGTGATGATTATCCCTTTAAGGGAAACACAGCTGAAAAGGGTCACCTGGCTTGAGGGAGCAATTGGGACCAAAACTGCGTAATCAGTCCAGAGGGTGGATTCCGCTCTTTGACAGAAGACATCTAGAAAACATGTCGGGACTGAGGGCAGTCAGGGCCTTCTCTCGGGCAGCCGGGGATGAGGGGGGATGACCTCTACGGATTTTCTTATTCATGAATGCCTTTCGTGTTTCTAATGAAGTCTATGAGCATGCATCGTTATATTTGGCAGCGAGGGTGGGATCGATTGCACTGACACAACCTCTGTTTCTGAGGTGAGTCTTCTGGGCGGGAATCTCTGATCCTGAGGCTAAGTGTTGACGCTGTCGGAAACGCCAAAGCGTTTCTCAACGGCATCAACACGGCACCAGGATCAGCAATTCTGGCCCCTACAGGGGGCCAGCAGCGCGCTGGAGTGGTTCACGTCGCTCCAGCTGCTGATCCGGCCGTGGAATGGGTGCTGGGGGATACGCGCATGCGCAGTGGGTCCGGAACGAACCCGCGCATGCACAGTCCCACCGGCGCGATTTCCGTGCATGTCGCTGTCTGCTTGTCCGCGCCGGCCCGGACCCAACATGGCGCAGGAGTACAGGCGCCGTCGCAGAAGAAAGGAGGCCGGGAGACTGAGAGGCCGGCCCACCGACCGGTGGGTCCCGATCGCAGGCCAAGCCACATCGGAGGCCGCACCGGGGTGGTAGCCCTCCCCTCACCCCCCCCCCCCCCCCCCCCCCCCCCCCCCCACAGGCCGCCCCCGGACCCTTCAATTCCGAGGTCCCGCCGTCTCAGAGCATGTTCAAACGGCTCTAACGGGACTCGGGTCTTTCTTTACGGCCGCTCGGCCCATCCAGGCCAGAGAATCATGGGGGGGCTGCATAGAGCGGGCCCCGACCTGCGGCGCGCCGACCACGCCAGCCCCAATGGTGCGAGCCCCGGCATCGGGGCGGCATGGCGCGATTCGCGCGGCCCCCCGGCAATTCTCCGACCCGGCGCGTGGTCGGAGAAACCCGCCCCCTGTTTTAGTCTAAGCTTGAAGAAAATATATTCATCCAAATGGGCAAATAGACCATTTGAGATATTGAAGTACTGCCACCAGACGCGGAGCTACTTGAATTGGACAGTACATTCAATAGTGCAGAAATATGTAGGGAAAAAGTGAAGAGAATATAACGTGCAGATGCAAGAGCTGTGGCTTTCAGTTTGAAAAAAAGAACTTCAGTGAAGAGGAAACATAGAGTTGCTGCAAAATGTTTTTTTTTAAAGGAAAACAAATAAAAAATTGGAGAGCACGTCGAGCAGTGTTTTAGATAAAAGCAAATTACTGCTGATGCTGGAATCTCTGTCACCTGGACCCTCAGTCAGCATTCCGCAGAGACCGTTCCCTCCGAGATAGTCTAGTCCACTTCTCCACCATACCCAACACCTCTCCCATCACACATGGCACCTTCCCATCCAATTGCAGAAGGTGTAATACCTGCCACTTTACTCTTCCATGCTTAACATCCCAGGCCCCAAACGCTCATTCCAGGTTAAGCAGTGTTTCACTTGCACATATTTTAATTTGGTCTATTGCTTTCGCTGCTCCCAATGTGATCTCCTCTATATCGGAGAGACCAAACGCAGACTGGGTGATCGCTTTGCTGAGCACCATCAGTCTGTGCACATTCAGGACACTCACCTTCCCGTTACTTGCCATTTTAACGCAAGACACTGCTCCCATGTCCACATGTCTGTCCATGGCCTGCTGAAATGTTCCAGTGAAGCTCAACGCAAACTGGAGGAACAGCATCTCATCTTCTGGTTAGGCATGCTTCAGCCTTCCGGTCGCAACATCGAATTCAACAATTTCAGATGATTAGCTCTACCCCACCTTGATCCCTTTGTTTTCATTCCATTTAATTTTAACTGCCTTTGACATTTTCTTTCTTTCTTGTCTTTCTTTATACATATATATCCCCCCATCTTATCCACCCTCTCCTTACCTTTTCTCCCCTTTGCTTCTTCCTCCCCACTGTGGTGATGTGCATCAATGTAAATGCATGTAGGTTAGCTAGACACTAGAGGGAGCACCAGAAACATCACACACACACACTCAACCAATAGATCAGTTAGATAGGACACGACCAATGGACATTCACGATACACACAGAAGTGACACGACCACAGGGGAGCATTATACCAACCTATATATAAAGGACACCACACACATGATCTGCCTCTTTCCAGTGGAAACAGTCAGTGAGTAGAGACACAGGGTTGATTCGATATCACTCCCACCACGTGGATTGCAGCAACTGGTTAGTCAGTCTGGGTAGCTATAGTAGGATTAGCAGTAGTGTTGAACCCGAGTAATAGAAGTGTAAATAGTTTAATAAACGTGTTGAAGTTATCTCCGCGTCTGAACCTTCCTTTGTCAAGTGCACCACAAGGAAGCCGCTTATGTTACACCTACAACATAACAAATCACCCCCCACATCTGTCACAGCTTATCCTCTGATTTTAGTTTTTCTGCTGTTTGGTCTTTCACACCTTTTATTCTCTCTGGGGACTGCCACTAGCTCTCTTTTCCCTTAGTTTCTGTAGCTATGACTCATCTTTCATTCCCTCACCCTACAGTATAAATGTCTCCCACTTTCTATGTCTTTTAGCTTTGACAAAGGGTCATCTGGACTCGAAACGTTAGCTTTTTTCTCTCCCTACAGGCGCTGCCAGACCTGCAGTGTTGTAGGTCATTGAAGGAAGACGCCCCAAGGAGCTGTAGTGCGGTCTCCAGAAGCGCGGAAAAGGCTGAGATTGCCTGGCTCCCACTTGGAGCAGAGCCTGCGGGGGAGTCCGGGTATCGGCCCCCGCACTGAGGGACTGCAGGCAGCCAAGTTCTAACTTTTTGGAAAGAGGCGAAGTCCTCGACCAATTTAAAACAAAGCTAAAAAGTTTTATAAATGGTTCCTTGGACCTGGACAACCCTGGATCTCCCGTGGAATTCGACAAGGGAAACCAGCACATCGGAGACAGGAGGGAGGCTGGACACTTCAAATGGCCAAACAAAAAAAAGCAGACTGCAGAGATCACTGGCAGAGCTTTCCTCAGTATAAAGGGTTGATAGAGACTGGAGCCAGGTGATGCGACCATCAATTCACATGAGACGATTAGTAGAAGTGAACAGTGGTTTTAATAAGCTAGATCTGTGCCTGCCGGCGACTGCTCTGTACTGAGTGCCGCCTACAGGCTGAAGAGCTATATACCACCCTTGAGGGGGCGGAGCCACAGGCAGAGCCCACAAGGGCATCAACATAATACAATACAGTGGTGAATTGTAGCAGCAATACGTTCACCACATTCACCCCCTGTTAAAAAATTGAAATTCAGTGGGGGTGAAGTGGGCTCACAGATTGAGTCAGTCCGGTGCCTTGATCGTTCTCTGTGATCGCCTCAGCTCCGGCTTCGCTGCGGGCACGGGTGTTGGGCTCGTTGACGCCGTAGCGTGTCGTCTGGAGCTTCATCACGGTGGGTCGGCGATGGGGGGGGGAGGTGTACCCGTGTAGGGGCGGGGACGGTGTTTGGTGTGGAGGGGGGGGCGTAGATGATGGTCGCTGGGGAACCGCCGGGTGCCAGATCCTGGAGGGAGACTATATCTTGTCGGCCGTCGCGGTGCGCCACGTAGGCATACTGAGGGTTGGCATGCTGGAGCTGGACCCTCTCGACCAGGGGGTCGGACTTATGGCTCCTCACGTGCTTCCGGAGGAGGACAGGCCCCAGTGATGTCAGCCAAGATGGAAGAGAGACCCCGGAGGTGGATTTTCTGGGGAAGACAAATAGACGGTCGTGAGGGGTCTCGTTCGTGCCTGTGCAGAGGAGCGACCGAATGGAGTGGAGCGTGTCAGGGAGGACCTCCTGCCAGCGGGAAACCGGGAGACCTTTAGACCATAGGGCCAGAAGGACGGCCTTCCATACTGTCGCGTTCTCCCTCTCCACCTGTCCGCTTCCCCGGGGGTTGAAGTTGGTAGTCCTGCTCGAGACGATGCCCTTACCGAGCAGATACTGACGCAGCTCATCGCTCATAAACGAGGAGCCCCAGTAACTGTGGACATAAGTGGGGAAACCGAACAGGGTGAAGGTGCTGTGCAGGGCCTTAATGACAGTGGCCGCGGTCATGTCGGGGCTTGGGATTGCAAAGGGGAAACTGGAGTACTCGTTTCAACGACATTGAGAAAATACACTTTGCGGTCAGTGGAGGTGAGGGGCCCTTTGAAATACACGCTGAGGCGTTCAAAGGGGCAGGATGCCTTCACCAGGTGGGTCTTGTCTGGCCGATAGAAGTGCGGCTTGCACTCCGCGCAGACGTGGCACTCCCTGGTCATGGCGCTGACCTCCTCGGTGGAGTCGGGCACGTTGCGGGCCTTGATGAAGTGGAGTAGCCGGGTGACCCCCGGATGACAGAGGTCATTGTGGATGGCCCGAAGTCGGTCATCTTGCATGCTTGCGCATGTGGCGGGACAGGGCATCTGGGGGCTCATTGAGCTTCCCAGGACGAAGAGCGATGAAGGGGCGACCTTAAGGGTCGCGAGGCTGCATACGGTGAGAGGGGGTAGGGGTCCGCCGAACTTCAGGGTCAGGCTCTTGAGGTTGCAGTCCTAACAAGAGAGGAGCGCAGAGATGGGGGAGGACATAGAGTTTAAAATCGACGTACTTGGCGCCCTGTATCGCGAGGTTCGCGACACAGTACCCCCGGATCTGCACTGAATGTGACCCGGACACAAGGGAGATTGTTTTGGATGCGGGGGAAATCTGGAGGGAACAGCGCCTTACCGTGTCCAGATGGATGAAGCTCTCCATGCTCCCAGAGTCAAACAGACAGGGCGTTTCGTGCCCATTGATCCGGACGGTCATCATGGAGTTCTTGAGGTGCTTGGGCCGTGACTGGTCGAGAGTGACAGCGCCAAGCTGCGGGTAGACGGCGTGGTCGGTGATAGCGGGGTGGTCCCATAACGGCGGCCCCCATCGGTTGCACGTGTTGTGCGGCGTTGAAGATGGTTTCCCCCGTCGGTCGCATATGTCGGGTGATGTTGAAGACGGCGGCCAAGATGGCAGCCCCCATGAGTGGCACGTGTCGGATATATTAAAGATGGCGGCCCCCACGTATATCACGAGGCGGATGACGTGTCAAAAAGGGGCGTTACCGGCAGGCACGCAGCCACGCTGCGGGGTCTGTGGGCCTGTGAGTCTGTGAGTTGGGCCTGCGATTTTGGAACTTTGGGTCGGGCCAAGCAGACTTTGGCAAAATGTCCTTTCTTGCCGCAGTCACTGCAGGTCGCGTTCCGAGCTGGGCAAAGCTGCCTGGGGTGCTGGTTCTGACTGCAGAAATAGCAAGGTGACCCCCCGGGTTGGGTGGGCAGCCGCGTGGCGCAGGCCTGGGACACCCTCGGATCGGGTGATGGTTGCGACTCCGGCGCCCACGAGGAAATCCCGTGGTCGGAGGGGAAAGCATTTAGGCTCTGGAAGGCTACCTCTAATGAGGCGGATAGTTTTACCGTCTCTTCCAGGTCGAGGACGCCCTTTTCGTGCAGGCGCTGTCTGACATAGTTGGACCGGACTCCAGCCACATAGGTGTCCCTGTTGGTGAGTTCCATGTGCTGCGAGGCCGTGACGTCCTTGTAGTTGCAGTTTCGAGCGAGTACCCTCAGGTCGCGAAGATATTCTTCGCGCGATTCCCCAGGACGTTGATGACGAGTGGTGAGGCGATGTCGTGTGAACACTTCATTCACCGGCCTCACGTAAGTGTCTGTTCAGGATCGCGACCGCGTCTATGTACGTGGTCGCGTCTTCGATTAGTACAGAGATTCTGTGGCTCACCTGGACGTGGAGGTTACTCAGCTTGTGTGCCTCGGTGATGGCGGGTGAGGAGGAGGCGGCGAGGTAGGCCTCAAAGCAGCAGAGCCAGTGTGAAAAGATTCCTTTTGCTTCAGTTGCCTGTGGGTCGAGTTCCAGTCGATCAGGTTTGAGGGCGGCTTCCATTGTGATATCTTAGCTTATTAAATTGATGCGACCATCAATTCACACGAGACGATTAGTAGAAGTGAACATTAGTTTTAATAAGCTAGATCTGTGCCTGCCTGCGACTGCTCTGTACTGAGTGCCGCCTACAGGCTGCAGATCTATATACCACCCCCGAGGGGGCGAAGCCACAGGTGGAGCCTACAAGGGCATCAACATAATACAATACAATACAGTGGCGAATTGTAGCAGCAATACATTCACCACACCAGGTTCGTGCCAAAATTTTAAAGGTGCAGGAAAAACAGAGAGAGAAAACCGGCAGCTGCTGACAGCTGAGAAAAGTCTTAAAGCGATAATGTATTTAAAGAGATGATGCATGTAAAGTGGTGATGCATTTAATGTAACAATGCACTTAAAGCAGCAACCACAAGAAGGAATAGATAGCATTGGCCAGGAAAATTTGAGAAGATCCCGGATAGACGGCAACTCTCAACAAAAAAGGTCCATAAGCAACAAAGACCCCAAGGAAGGGGGAATGTAAGACCCTGGAAGGAATGCACTGAAAAACCACAGAAGGAGGGCACTGAAAGACTCCAGAAAGAGGGCACTGAAAGACCCTAGAAAAACCCAAGTAGAACAACCGGAGCATTGCAGAATGGAAACAAGCCAACACTTTCATTAGAGACAGACCTGACCAACAGGGAAGCTAACCGGGTTTAGCTGAAGTCAAGGCAAGTAGAAATGAAGGTTCCATATGTGCATTGCCCAGTAGGAACATGGGGTGGGATTCTCCCATCCCGCGGCAGTGTGTCCACGGCATGAACGGGCCACTGCCAGGGTTAATTCTGGCCCTACAGGGGACCAGCTGGAGTGGTTTGTGCTGATCTCGATGCGAATTTGGTGCCGCTGGATCCGCGCATGTGCAGTGGCGCCAGCGGAAATGCGTACATGCGCAGTGTCACCAGCTCCAACGCGTGCATGCGCGGTGGCCTCCTTCAACGCGCCGGCCCCGACGCAACGTGGTGCAGGACTACAGGGGCCGGCGCGTAGGAAAAGAGGCCGGGCGACAGAGAGGCCAGGCCGCATCGGAGGCCCCCCTGGAGTCGGAGCCCCACCCCCCCGCTCCACAGGCCGGCACCCGACCCTTACACGCAGAGTTCCCGTCGGCTGCGAGCTGGTGTGGACGGCGCCGTCGGGACTCAGCGTTATAACTGCGGCCGTTCGGCCCATCCGGGCCGGAGAATTGGCGTCCGGTCGCGTCGAGCGGCCCCCGACCAGCGCCGCGCCAACCACGCCGGTCCAGGGCTGGGGGAATCCCGCCCATGATGAACATCCCTCAGACATAACACAAAATTTAAAAATTTTAGGAAATACTAGGAACGGGGCAGCACGGTGGCGCAGTGGTTAGTACTGCTGTCTCACAGCGCCAAGGTCCCAGGTTCGATCCCGGCTCTGGGTCACTGTCCGTGAGGAGCTTGCGCATTCTCTCCGTGTTGCGTGGATTTCGCCCCCACAACATAAAGATGTGCAGGGTAGGTGGATTGGCCATGCTACATTGCCCCTTAATTGGAAAAAATGAATTGGGAACTCGAAATTTAGTAAATAAAAAAAAATACGAGGAACGATTAATCATAAAGGGGAATCAGCAAAATGAATGAAAGCTCGAGAGACAACATTTAAACTACAAGATGACATGACAGCAAACTTGGAAAAAAGAAAGTTGCAAAAATTAGGTAATTAAGTTAAGAAGAAGGGGAAATTAATGAGACAATGGACAATAAGCTGAACGCCATGAAAATAAGAATTCGAAAATAAGAACAAGTCCAGTGAGGAATTGAATCAGGAGAATAAGATCTTGAAGAAGGAACTTGACAATTCGAAATTGAAACATTGAAATTGACAGCAGAATCAGCAATTCAGGCAGAGAAATAAACTGAGGGCACGATTCAATGGGACAGAAAGAGAGTCCAGTTTTGCGTGCTTTTAGCGGGGTCTTTCTTAGCGCATGTAGCACCGAGAACAACACCGCTATTTAACGGCAATTTGCTGGGTTTTTAGGCCTCGCCAAGGCCCCATTTACATAATTTCCTGCACTGATGAGCTCAGCTAGCCAGTGCAGGAAGCATATTCGCAGATCGGGCGCCATTTTTAAATGCCGTCCCAATCTTTGAACCTCCTCAGCCACCTCAACACTGCCTCCGCCGCCCCCCCCCCCCCCCCAACCAGCGCATTGCACCCAACTTACCTCTTACTGGGTCCTCGAGGCACCCCTACCCCCCCCCCCACCTCACCCCATCTCTTAACGGTAAGGCACCCCTGTGTCTGATCCCTGGCATGAGCAACCTGGCACCTGTGCACCTTGGTACTGCCCCTGCCAGCCTGGCAATGCCATCCAGGCACCCTTCGAATGGCACTGCCAGAGTGCCCGGGTGGCAGTGCCAAGATGCCAGGGTGGCAGAGTCAAGGTGCCCAAGTGCTAGCAGGTTTGCCAGGGTACCACCCTGCCCAGAACCCAAACACCTGGGGGGCTTCTCCAAGTCCCTGGGAGATTCAATGGCCTCGTCGCGTCACCAAGTTGGGCATGGTAAGGCCATTCAACCGTGCCCTCACATTATGTGCAGGAGCACGATTGCTGAAGTGGTCACGAATAGAAAAACACAAGAACCAATAGTCGATCAAAAAGATATTGAACTGAAATGCTGAAAAGAGAAGAACTTTATCACATGACCTAAGTGCCAGAAACACTACGGCCATTCCTTCACACGTGACAGACCAAGATTGTGAAAGAACTGCCAAGATATAAGACTGTGTTGCATTGTGATGATATGTGCCTCCATGCATTACAATGTGAAGTGCTCAGCAGAGCAAGGATCAACGTGGGGATGGAGAGTGGCACCACCCAAAGTGTAAAATATGTATTCACATGGCCAGAGAGCATCCTAGGACAGAGCTCGGTAAGCAGCAAGCCTGTATGGAACAGCTCCATGCAAGGCCATTTGGAAATGTACATAGTTAATGCCGATCAATGAAGGTGTTCATATTTGGACACACAAGCCTCAAGATCTCATCAATGAGCCAACACCACGACAACAACAACAATAAAAACTCATATTAAGTACATAATATGACATGGTGTCATAATATGAAACTACAGCAATGGATCAAGTTAGATCTCTGAAAATATTGTCTCTGAGACTGGATTTCTGTCACAGCAAATGGATGTGGAGGAAGGATCCTTCGTAAACATGAGGATCACTTGAGGAGCAGAGAGACGCTTCTGCAGTCAGTGTTGCCATCAAGAAATATTTGTAAGCACCTGATCGAGCTGCTATAGACGTAACTGATGTCTCTGTGGAAGCAAGTAGCAATGAACTGCTAGTGCCAGAAGAGGTACCTGTTATTGCAGATCTTGGTAACGCCAACCATGTGGAAGCATCTGACAACAGAATTACACCTCTCCAAAGGTACAGAAAAACCTTTCAAAGATTCAATTCATAATTGTCCAACTCATGAGTGTGGGGCGGGATTCTCTGATCCTGAGGACGTCGGAAACGACGTCGCTTTTCTTGACGGCGTCAACACGGCTCCAGGATCAGCAATTCTGGCCCATACAGGGGGCCAGCAGGACGCTGGAGCGGTTCACGCCACTCCAGCTGCTGATCCGGCCATGGAATGGGGGCCGGGGGATGCGCACATGTGCAGTGGGTCCGGCGCTAACCCGCACATGCGCAGTCCCACCAGCGCGATTTCCACACATGCGCAGTGTCTCCCTTGTCCGCGCCAGCCCCGACCCAACATGGCACCGACGTGGAAGAAAGGAGGCCGGGAGACAGAGAGACTGGCCCGCCGATCGATGGGCCCGATCGCGGGCCAGGCCACATCAGAGGTCCCCCCTTGGGTCGGACCCCCCCCCTCTCCCCCCCACATGCCGCCCCCGGACCCTTCAACGCCGAGGTCCCGCCGGCTCAGAGCATGTTAGAACGGCGGGACTCGTTTTTTTTTACGCGCTCGGCCCATCTGCCGGAGAATCGCGGGGGGGGCATGCAGAACGGCCCCCGACCGGCGCATCACCAACCACGCCGGCCCCAATGGCGCCGATTCTCCATTCTGCGGAGAGCTGCGTCCCGGCGTTGGGGCGGCTTTGCACGATTCGCGCAGCCCCCCAGCGACTCTCCGCCCCAGCACGGAGTCGGACAATCCCGCCCATGATATTTAGTCAGCATTTAGGACCAAGTAACTTAGTTATTGAAAATGCATAAAGGAGTTAAAGTGGGAGGGATGTGAAGATTTGAGGTGATTGTTCCTTTAAGGGTAAAACAGCAGAAGAGGGTCATTTGTCTTGAGGAACCAATTGGGAGCGAGAGTAGGTCATCACCCCAGAGGGTGCAGTCCTCAATGTGTTGGGTGCTCTGGATCCATGGAACACATACAGGCCACCAACACTTAAAATAGTACAACAATATTTTATTAAGTTAGAAACTGTTGAACATACTTTCACTGTGGGTTAACACGATGTTAGATTAAACTAAAGACCTATTCCTGTCCTAACCAGTCTATGCACTCAGCACATGGTGAAGATCTGTGCTGTAAGCTGTAAGCTCTGTCCTTCTAAGAGGCTGCGTCCCGAATCAGCGGGAACTCTGATGCCCCCTGTCTTTATAGTGAGTGTGCTCTAACTGGTGATTGGCTGCGGTGTTGTGTGTGTTGATTGGTCTTGCTGTGTGTCCATCAGTGTGTGTGTGTCTGCACCATGATGTACTGGTGTATATTATGACAGTCCTCAGGCATGTAGAAGACATGTAGAAGATGCATAGGGACGGGAGGAAGCTAGGGGCTGATCTAAGACAGTGGAATTGGGGGGGGGGGGGCGGGCTCAGTTTTTCTTTATTAATAAATACCTTTTGTGTTTGTAAAGGACTTTAATACGCTACTGAATGTACTGAAATGAATTTGAGACAGGAAATAATTCTCTTTTGTTGAGACAAATACTCTTGCTATCAATTTGTGTTCTGACACTGGGGTAGTATTTGTACAGCAGAGTCCTTATTAATGTGGATTCATTTGCTCTGATGCATTTTCCTATTTCCTGCTATTGTATGTAATGCAAGAATAAAATAGTATGGCAATGGTGACCTGACTTGTGCAGTCAAATTACAGTTGGCTGTCTTGAACAAGATGATGTGTGCAGTTATAATTGTTAAAAAAGCTCAATGAAACTCAACTAATTACAACATTAAATGTTAATGCACACTAGTTAAGGGTTGTTTGGCCAATGTTACATGAAGATACTTTGTCATGTATCTTTGCTGTTTACATTATTACGCACATCATGGGAAAATTCTCCTACCCGCCCCGCCACATTTTTGCCCCGACCGGCCGGCGGGAGTCTCCGTAACACCGGCCGGTCAATGGGGTTTCCCATTGTGGGGCAGCCCCACGCCGTCGGGAAACCCCCGGGCGCCGGCAAAACGGAGACTCCCGCCGGCGGAGAATGACGCCCCATGTTCCCCATGAGAGTCAATTTGAGTGGAAAAACGGAAAAATGTACAGGTAAATGAATTCATATTTTCTCATCAAAGTTATCAGTGATGAATTCATAGAAAAGGAGTAGGCCATTTGGCCTGTCAAGCCTGCTCTGCTATTGAAGTTGATCTTTGACCTCAGTGTCACTTAGCCCTACTATCTCCATATCCGTTGATGTAATTGGCCTCCAGCAATCAATCAATTTCTGTCCTGAACATGCCCAATGATTGAGCTTCCACATATAATAAATAAAAGCAAACTACTGCGGATACTGGAATCTGAAACCAAAGAGAAAATATTTGAAAATCTCAGCAGGTCTGGCAGCATCTGTAGGGAGAGAAAAGAGCTCACATTTCGAGTCCAGATGCTGCCAGACCTGCTGAGATTTTCCTGCATTTTCTCTTTGGATTGGGCTTCCACAGCCCTCTTGAAGTAGAGAAGTTGAAAGATTCATCATCCTCTGAGTGAAGAAATTCCTCCTCATCTTCAATGGCATTCCCTTATCCTGAGATTATGTCCCCCGGTAATAGACTCACCGGCCAGGGGAAACAAATGATCTACATCCAGCCTGTCACGTCCTGCAAGAATTGTGTAAGTCTCAAGGAGGTTACTCCCTATTCTTTGACACTCTGGGGAGCACAGACCCAGTCTCCTCAATCTCTCTTCATAAAACAATCCCACCGTCCCAGGATGAACCTCCGTTCCACTCTTTCTATGGCAAGTATATTCATCCTTCCTTTGAAAAGGAGACCAAACTGTGCGCAATACTCCAGATGAGGTTTCACTAAGGCTTTGTACAACTGCACAAAACATCTTTACTCCTGTACTCAAATTCCCTTGCAATGAAGGCCAACATACTATTTGCCTTCTTAGTTGCTTGCTGCACCAACATGCTAGCTTTTAGCAAGTCATGAACAAGTATTCCCAGGTCCCTTTGGACACCCGCCCTTCCACAATTTAAGAAATACTCTGCCTTCTTGTTTCTTTTTGTTAATGTGAATAACTTCATGCTTATTCATATTATATTCCATCTGCCATATTCTAGTCAATGCACTTTACCTGTCCAAGTCATCTTGAAGCCTCCTTGCATCTTTCTCACCAATTACACTCCCACCCACTTTGGTGTCATCAGCAAATTTGGAAATATTATAATTGGTTCCCTCATCCAAATCATTTCGAAAGATTGTGAATAGCTGTGGACCTGGCATGGATCCTTACAGTGCCCACCCAACAGCCTGCCATCTTGAGAATGATCCATTTATTCCTACTCTCTGCTTTCTGTCTGATAACCAATTCCCAGTTCCTACTCGTATATTTCCTCCAATCCCATGCATTATTTACGAACCTCCTGCGTGGACCTTATCAAAAGCCTTTTGAAAATCTAAATGCACTGCATCCACTGGTTCTCCTTCATCTATGCTTAAAGTAACATCCTCAAAACAACTCCAGCAAATTTGCAAACATGATTTCCTTTCATATATCCATGTTGACTCTGCCCAATTTTACCATTCTTTGTTACAATCTTATTGATTCTAACATTTTCTCGACTGCTGATGTCAAACTAGCAGGCCTGTAGTTCTCCATTCTCCGTCTTCCACCCTCCTTAGACAGTGGGGTTACATTCATTACCTAACAGTCCACAGAAGCCTTTTCAGCATCTAAAAAATTTTGTAAGATAACCACCAATGTATCCATTATCTTTCTAGCCACCCTCTTCAACACTTTAGGATGAATCGCAACTGGCCCAGGGGATTTATCAACCTTCAATCCGGTTAACTTTTCAAATACTATCTCTTCACTAAAACTCATTTCTTTTAGCTCCTCAGGTTCAAACGCTCCTTGGTTGCTTAGTATTTCTGGGAGATTTTCTGCACCTTCTTCCATGAAGACAGATGCTAAGTAAATGTTTAGTTTCTCCACTATTTCCCTGTTCTCCACTGTAAATTTTCCTGTGCCCATCTGAAATGGACCCAAGTTTTTCCTAGCTAATCTTTTCCTCCTCATATACCTCAAGACACTTTTACTGTCCGCCTTCCTTGTGAGTTCATATTCTACTTTACCTTTCCTAATCAGTTTCTTGGTCAATGGTTCAGTGGATTAATGCCATTTTTTGATGTACTGTTGAGTCATATAGATCATGAATATTCTTGGTTCAATCCTGAATTCACCTTGATTGAGTGAATCAGCCAAACATTTGAATGAACACCATGGTAGGGAATTTCCAGCCCAACCTGCCAGTGGGATCTTCCGGTTCCGCCGATGGTGACTGCCTGCTGTGGATTCCCCAGCGGTGGGATTGGCTAGCCACACAGAAAGGCGTAGACAGCGGTGGAACCAGAGGATCCCACCGGTGGCCAATGGGGAGCTGTCTGCCCTATCCCTTTTACCCCTTAATCTAGCCTACACATCTTTTTGGACACTACGGAGCAATTTAGCAGAGCCAATCCACCTACCCTGCACATCTTTGGACTGTGGGAGGAAATCGGAGCAATGGTAAGAAAACCAAGCAGGCTTGGCGAAAGTGCCATCACCACACAGACAGAGAGCCATGGCTGGAATTGAACCGGGGTTCCTGGTGCTGTGAGGCAGCAGTGCTGACCACTGTGCCACCATGGCACCCTATATACTTGCATCACATACTGTAGAAATTCCATTCTGTAGAAATTCCAGATTGTCTTGTACTGTTACAGGAACCAACCAGCAACCTTTAAAAGCGCTCCAAAAAAATCAGACAGTCTGGAAATAGGGGGCGCAATTCTCCCATCGGGAGTCTAAGTGCCGACGCCGGAGTGAGCGATGTCCGCCGACCGGTGCCAAAAACGGCGCAAATCAGTCCGGCATCGCGCCTCCCCAAAGGTGAGGAATCCTCCGCATCTTGACCGGACGAGCCCTAACCTTAAGGGGTTGGCCCGCGCCGGACTGATTTCCGCCCCGCCGGCTGGCAGGAAAGGCCTTTGGTGCCCCGCCAGCTGGCGCGGAAAAGACATTGCCGGGCGGCGCATGCAAGGGAGCGTCAGCGGCCGCTCACGGCATCCCCGCGCATGCGCAGTGGAGGGAGTCTCTTCCGCCTCCGCCATGGTGGAGACCGTGGCGAAGGCGGAAGGAAAAGGGTGCCCCCACGGCACAGGCCCGCCCGCGGATCGGTGGGCCCTGATCGCGGGCCAGGCCACAGTGCGGGCACCCCCCGTGGCCAGATCGCCCCGCGCCCCCCCCAGGACCCCGGAGCCCGCCCGCGCCGCCTTGTCCCGCCGGTAAGGTAGGTGGTTTAATTTACGCCGGCGGGACAGGCATTTTAGCGGCGGGACTTCGGTCCATCCGGGCCGGAGATTCGAGCGGTGGGGCCCGCCAACCGGCGCGGCGCGATTCCCGCCCCCGCTGAATCTGTGGTGCTGGAGACTTCGGCAACCGGCGGGGGCGGGATTCACGCCAGCCCCCGGCGATTCTCCGACCCGGCGGGGGGTCGGAGAATCTCGCCCCAGGTTTGTGATGCAGAGGGAGGCCAACAGCGCAGGTTCAATTCCTGTACCGGCTGAGGTTATTCATGAAGGCCCTGCCTTCTCAACCTTGCTCCTTGCTTGAGATGTGGTGGGTCTCAGGTTAAATCACCACCAGTCAGCTCTCCCCCTTCAAAGCAGTCTTTGGTCACCTGGAACTGATTATCATAGAATTTACAGTGCAGAAGGAGGCCATTCGGCCCTTCGAGTCTGCACCGGCTCTTGGAAAGAGCACCCTACCCAAGGTCAACACCTCCACCCTATCCCCATAACCCAGTAACCCAACTATGGTGACTTTACTTATCATTTCAATGTAAAACTGCACATCCTCACTTGTGACGTTTTGAGCAACCAGCAGATTTTTCTGAGAGTAATCAAGCGTTGGGTAATGAAGAGGGGAGGCTTTGGAGAATGCAGCAAGCTTCTACTTGAATGCCCATGGGGGAACCTTTCACAAATTTCAAATTGCATCGAGACTGACAAAGCAATTCACGTCCTTCTTCCTAACAGAACCAAATTTCCAGGTTCACCCTCAGTCCTATGAGATCTAACACTTGATTCTGTGAATTTAAAAAACAGGTTTTGAGGAAAATAAATAACTTGCCTTTATATCATACTTTCGGGGCTGGGAAGAGATTTAGAGAGCTGGTCGCTCTCCTCTGGTGAATACCATCATTCCAAAGAAGTAGGGTCAGTTACAATCGAAGATCCCCATTGTCATAATCCAAGTGAAGAAATTTAACCTCCGTTTGACATAATTTGGCAGTGGTACACAGAAGTCATGGGTTGGAACTGTAGGTGAAAATTTTACGAATAGACCTTTGAGTGAGTAAAGAAGCATTCATTCATTTTCTGGGGCGAATTTCTCCGGAAACGGCGCAATGTCCGCCGACTGGCACCCAAAACGGCACAAATCAGTCGGGCATCGCGCCACCCCAAAGGTGCGGAATGCTCCGCATCTTTGGGGGCCGAGCCCCAACCTTAAGGGGCTAGGCCCGCGCCGGACGAATTTCCGCCCCGCCAGCTGGTGGAAAAGGCCTTTGGTGCCCCGCCAGCTGGCGCGGAAATGACATCTCCAGGCGGCGCATGCGCGGGAGCGTCAGCGGCCGCTGACGGCATTCCAGCGCATGCGCAGTGGAGGGAGTCTCTTCCGCCTCCGCCATGGTGGAGACCGTGGCGAAGGGGAAGGGAAAGAGTGCCCCCATGGCACAGGCCCGCCCGCGGATCGGTGGGCCCCGATCGCGGGCCAGGCCACAGTGGGGGCACCCCCCGGGGCCAGATCGCCCCGCGCCCCCCCCCCAGGACCCTGGAGCCCGCCCGCGCCGCCTTGTCCCGCCGGTAAGGTAAGTAGTTTAATCCACGCCGGCGGTTCAGGCATTTTAGCGGCGGGACTTCGGCCCATCCGGGCCGGAGAATCGCGGGGGGGGGGGCCCACCAATCAGCCCGGCACGATTCCCGCCCCCGCCGAATATCCGGCGGTGGAGAATTCGGCAACCGGCGGGGGCGGGATTCTCGCCAGCCCCCTGTGATTCTCCGACCCAGCTGGGGGTCGGAGAATCTCGCCCCAGATCTCTGGGAGAAAAGGCCTTTGACTTTTGCTGAAGTGGCGGTCTGTGCAGCACCTTTTCTCACCTGAGCTGAGGTCGCACTGGATTAATATACAGAAGGGAAGCGGAATTAGTTTGCATTAGCATTTACATATACCAAATCAATTCTGTTCACGTCACAATTCATAACATGCATCTTCAATGCCATAAATGGCTACAAGTTAGCTCCTATAGCCTCTAATTGGCAATTTGCCTTACCCGATCAATTCATTACATAGATAACGGTTACATAAAGTCATGGGGTCAATAGTCCAGCCATGTTGAACATATCCTTCCTCACTCCTTGCTAGTTCCTTAATTTGGGGCCCATTTGTCAGTGACAAGTAGCTCAGAATACAGACATTGGGCAGAGGTTCATTGTCTCTCCGGATGCATCTGTGGATCACTTATTTTGCACAAAGCTTTACTACTTCAGCAGCAGACACTGATAATAACATAGGGTCAAGAACATTGACAGAGTCCATTTTATATCAGGCGGCATCCATTTTGTATCTTCTGTAGTCCGTTCGGAATTCTACTTCTTCAGTCCCCCCTGTTGGCCCTTGGACATCCCGATGTCCCAAGCTGACCACATCTCCAGTTGGGCTCTTCACATCCATCTCGATATTTCACCGTCCGGGACGTCATGGTTATTGATACGGGAGACAGGCACGTCGGAGGGGCCTCTTTGCAATAGTAATTCATCGTAGACGTCCTTGTTCTGCACGGGCACGACTGGTAGGACCTGTCCCATTGTCTTAGCACAACATAGCTTTACTATGCTTATAAGACAGCAAAAAAGCAAACACATAACATCAACTATTATCAGTGAATGCATGACCCATGTTCCCCATCCTCCTCCAAAAGGCCTTGCTTAAAGTCATTGAGTTGTTTTTTTATTGCGTCAATAGCTTCCGCGATATTGTAAGACTCATCTGTAACATGGGTCATACATTTATCCCCCACGATGGTGCATACTCCCCCTTGCTGGGCTAGTTGATAGTCTACTGTATAACAGGTCTGCTTGGTGTACAATCTCAACTCAGACAACTCCCGGTTAATGGCCTCTAATCCCTTTCGAGTATTATCGCCCAGGATGGTCAGGTCGCAAATAAGGTAATTCCTATTTTTCACACTGATCACCCCCACCGATCCTCCCAATGATAGGGAACTAAGGATCCCGTAACCGAGTGATGAGCCTAAAGTAACAGGATCTCTCCAATCAATACAGAATTCCATGCCAATTGCCCGAGTCACTATTCTCCTACGGATGTGACCCGCTTGAGGGCATGGGACGGTAAGCGGCCCGATTGCTCCCACCGCGAAAAGGAGGGTAGGTGTCGCCGTGGTGAACGTACCGTTGAGGAGGAACATAAATCCCTCCTTGGCTCGGTAACATTTAACGGCCCGGTTATTGGTTTGTACGAACTGTGCATACCACCAATTGCATGGGTTGTTTGATTTACCATTAAAACCGATCAATTGTGAAGAATCAAATGGGTACGCCCAGTCAGCGGAGATTACATGGGTTCCGTGACAGTGGCCGCAAATAAATTGTCTCCCCGCTGTGACGTTAAAGCATCTTTCCTTATCGCAAGTACAGGCGAGCTGGCCCCGATGTACTCGACAATGTTGGTGAGCACACTGTTTCTGTACACATGTGGAATGTTTTTGTTTTTTTGAACGCATTTTATTCAAACTTGTATCAAAGTAGGTTACAGCAAATAAACACCCCGGGAAACATTCTTCCCAACAATCAACTATACAGTTTGTACAGATTTTCCTCCTTTTTCACCCCCCCTCCCCATCACCCATCTCCCCCCCCCCCCCCCCCCCCCTGCGACGAACAGCTCCTCAAACACCCCCCACCTTTTCTCGAACTCCCCTGCTGAGCCCATTAACTCATACTTTATCTTTTCAAACCACAGGAAGTGGTACAGGTCACCCAACCATGCTACTACCCCCGGTGGCGATGCTGACCGCCACTCCAGCAAAATTTGTCACAATCAGAGAGGCGAAGGCCATGACATCGGCCTTCCTCCTCTCCATGAGCTCCGGCTTCTCTGAAACCCCAAATATCGCTGCCAAAGGGTCCGGGTCCACTCCCTCCTCCACTATCCTGGCTAAGACCGCGAACACTCCCGCCCAGAATCTTCCCAATTTTTCACAACCATAAAACATGTACGCATGATTCGCTGGCCCCCGCCCACACCTCTCACACTCAGCTGCTACCCCTGAAAGAACCCACTCATTCTTGCCTGAGCCATGCACCCTGTGCACCACCTTAAACTGTATCAGGCTCATCCTTGCACAAGAGGAGGTCCTGTTTACACTTTGCAGTGCCTCACTCCATACTCCCCAATTGATCTCTATTCCCAACTTTGCTTCCCATTTCTCCTTGATCTTCACCACCCGCTCGCCTCCCTGCTCCCCCAGCCACTTATATATATCCCCAATCCTTCCCTCCCCTTCCACATCCGGAAGCAGCAGTCGCTCCAGCAGGGTATATCCCGGCAATCTAGGGAACCCCTTCCAGACCTTTCGTGCAAAGTCCCTAACCTGTAGATACCTGAACTCACTACCCCTCGGCAGCTCTACCCTCTCCCTTAGCTCCTCCAATCCCTCACCTTGACCAGCCCCACTTCCCTCCACCTGTATATACTATCCATCCCCCCCGGCTCAAACCCATGATTCTCACACAGCGGCATTAGCACCGACATCCCTTCCACCCTAAAATGCCTCCTCAGCTGATTTCATATCTTCACCGTGGACTGCACCACTGGGCTCCCTAAATAGATACTCGGGGCCATTGGTAATGCTGCCGTCACCATAGCTCTCAAACTAGACCACTTATAAGATTCCTCCTCCATCCTAACCCACTCTACCCCTTCTCCTTCCCACCACTGCCGCACTTTGTCCACATTTGCCACCCAATAATAATGAAGCAAGTTTGGCAACGCCAACCCCCCCTGCTGCCTCTGCCTCTGTAGCAGGGTCCTCCCCACCCTCGGCACCTTCCCTGCCCATACAAAGTCAGAGATGATTGTGTCCACTTTCCGAAAAAAGGCCTTTGGTATAAAGATCGGGAGAGCCTGAAAGATAAACAAGAACCTCAGCCGAATATTCATTTTCACCACTTGGACCCTCCCCGCCAACGTTAAGTGCAGTGTATCCCACCTCTTAAGATCCTCCTTAGCCTCCTCCACCAGCTTCGTTAATTTCCACTTATGGAGCTCCATCATTTCCCTCGCTACCTGAATCCCCAAGTTCCTAAACCTATCTCTCGCTACCGTAAATGGCATCCCCCCTAAATTAGCCCGCTGTGCCAGCTCATTCACCGGGAATACCTCGCTTTTCCCGACATTCAGCTTGTATCCCGAGAACCCTCCAAACCTCCCCATAATCCTTCCCATACTCTCCAATGGATCCGAAACATGCAGCAGGAGGCATCGGCATAGAGCGACACCCGATGCTCCCTCTGTACCCTCATTATTCCCTGCCACTCGGCTGACCCCCGAGAGCCATCGCCAACGGCTCTACGGCCAGCGCAAACAGCAGCGACGACAGCGGGCACCCCTGCCTCGTACCCCTGTGTAAGTCAAAGCTTCATGAGCTCGTATGATTCGTCCTCACCCTTGCTCTTGGCGCCACAAATCTCGGCCCGAACCCAAACTGCTCCAAAACTTCGAATAAGTACCGCCACTCCACCCGATCAAATGCTTTCTCCGCGTCCATGGACACCACCACCTCCGGTACCAGAGCTCTCGACGGATTCATCACCACATTCAACAACCGATTTATATTACTCGCGAGCTGCCTGCCCTACACGAAGCCTGTTTGATCTTCTGCAACCACCCCTGGGACACAATCCTCCATCCTCCCCACCAACATCTTAGCCAATACTTTCACATCCGTGTTCAATAGTGATTTGGGTCTATATGACCCACATTCCACCGGAGCCTTCCCTTTTTTGTGGATTAGTGTGATTACTGCCTGCTTCATCGTCTCCGACAACTCCCCCTACTCCAGTGCTTCATTAAACGTCCCCAACAGATGTGGTGCCAGGTCTGCTGCAAATTCTTCCGGGTACCCATCCGGCCCAGGGGCCTTCCCCGACTTCACACCCCTGATACTATCCAGCACCTCCCTCAGCCCCAGGGGCGCCTCCAACGCCTGCCTCTTTGCTTCCTCCACCTGGGGAAATTCCAGCTCGTCCAGAAACTGCCCCATGTCCCCTTCCTCTCCGCCTGAGTCTGCCTCATAAAGTCCCTGGTACTACTCTCTAAATACCTCATTTATCTTTCCTCGCTCTGACACCACATCCCCAGCCCCAGTCCGGATCTTCAATATTTCCCTGGTCGCAGCCTGCCACTGCAGCTGGTGCGCCAGCATGCGGCTCGCCTTCTCCCCATACTCGTATTGCAAACCTCTTGCCCGATGCAGTTGCCCTACCGCCCTCCCCATTGTCAGCCTGTCAAATTGCCCCTGCAACTTTTTCCTCCTGGCCAATCTCTCCACGGTGGGCACCCTCGAATATTCCCTGTCCACCTCCACTATCTCGCTCACTAGACGGTCATGTTCCGCCATCCTTTCCTTATTCGCACAAACCGTAAATGAGATAATTTCTCCCCAGACCATGCCTTTAGTGCTTCCCAAAAAATGCCCGCCGACACCTCCCCATTCTGATCGAACTCCACATAATCCCTAATCGCCAACCGCACCTTATCACAAAAACCTCCATCCGCCAACAACCCCAAGTCAAACCTCCACCCCGGCCTCTACTCTCGTCCCGTACTGAACCGAATATCCAGCCAGTGGGGTGCATGGTCTAAGATAACTATCCCCGCATACTCTGCCCCCTCCACCCCAACCAAAATCTCCCGACTCACTACAAAGTAATCAATCCTCGAATACACCTTATAGACGTATGAAAAGAAGGAATACTCCCTTCTCCCTGGGTTCCGAAAGCGCCATGGATCCACCATACCCATCCTCGCCAGAAACCCCCCCAGCTCCCTTGTCATTCGTACCCTACCCATCGACCTGGGGCTCGATCTATCCACCCTCGGCTCCAGGACACAGTTACAATCTCCTCCCATGATCAACTGGTACGTGGCCAAATCTGGGATTGCTGCCAGCAACCCCCTCATAAAACCACATCATCCCAATTTGGGCACACACATTTACCAACACTACCGGTGCCCCTTCGAATACCCCACTCACAATCATATATCTCCCACCCGGATCCCTCACCTCCTTTGCACTCACAAATTTTTTTGCTCATTCAAATCGCCACACCCCTTGATTTCGAATCAAACCCCGAGTGAAAAACCTGCCCAACCCACCCCTTCCTTAACCTAACCTGGTCCTTCACACGGAGGTGTGTCTCCTGTAAAAAGGCCACCCCTGTTTTCAAGCTCCTGAGGTGGTCGAACACCCACGACCTTTTAACTGGCCCATTCAGTCCCCGGACGTTCCACCGGAGGCTTGCACCTCCAATCCCCTCTACCATCCGTCATCTTCCCCTCTTAACTCCTGCCCCTTTAATTCCACTCTATACTGTTATGGACCAGGGTTTAGAATACCCCAAAGTATATCATGGAGTTCACCTGACCCACAACCTTTACTAGATTGTGGTAAGGGGAGCACACGGCCCACTCTACAGGTGTGGTACAGCAGACATGGAAAAGTATTTTTTAAAGCAAAGCAATGTTCAACAAACAAAACAAAACAATGTTAAAACAAAACATCTTAGCAACCATTAATTCAAATACAACCCCAAAGACTACAACACTAAGTAAACCTTTAAGCTTTCCTTTTTAACATCCATACAACGTAAAAACAAAACCTTTATCAGAAGCACAGCAGGTTAAAGTCACTACTGAAAACATTTATAATTCTGAATTCACCAAATGATCAAGAGATAGTATTTTGATGGCAGAGAGAGCAGCAGTACACCTGCTCTGTCTGGCTTCAGCTCCAACACTGAAAATGAAACTAAAACACAGCCTGCAGCCTGCTCAAAAATGAAAGTAAAAAGCTGACAGACAGCCCAGCTCCACCCACTCTCTGACATCACTGCAGTAGTAAACACCCATTCCTTAAAGGTACTCTCACGACAGATATGTATCTATACACCCATTTATAAACACTCATTTCTTAAAGGTACCCTCACATGACAGTATCTAGCCCATCCCAGATGGCCCCTTTCATCGCCCTTGACCATGTCATGTCTCACCCCCTGCCGCGTCGCAAACCCCCCTTTTCCCCTTCCCCTTCGTCCCCCCCCGCTTCCCCTTTCCCCCCTCCCCCCGGCCACCCCTCGTGGCCTTCTCCCCCACCACCTCACTTCCATTCACCAGCATAACCTGCTAGCGTGGCTGCCCCTGCCTAAAGGCACATCCTAATGACCTCCCCCTCCCTCTCCCCCCCCCCCACTCCTCAGCTCAAAGAAGAAGGCTCCCTGCTGACCTTACTCTCCCCCACCCAAACAAGGACTTCTCCTGAACTCCAGGCAGCCTTCTCCAAAAGCAAACAAACAGATGTTAAACACAAACAGTCCCATAAAACAGGAGGGGGGCTGGGAACATCCATCCCCACATAAACTTTTCACCCCTACAATGTACAATCTCAACATTGAACAGAACCCCCCCCCCCCACCACAAAAAAAGGTGAAAGTCCCCCAATCCCTGCACACTTCAAACATGCTCCCGATCATTACATAGTGCCAGCATCCGGTTCCCAATCATTGTCCACTCAGTTCTCTCCCAGTTTATGCTCCTTAATGAAGTCTTTGGCCGATTCTGGGGTCACAAAATAATACTCCTGGCCTCTGAACGTCACCCATAATTGCGCCGGGTAGAGCACCCCAAACCTAATTTGCCGCCGGTACAGCACCGCCTTGGCCTTGTTGAAGCCTGACTGCCGTTTTGAAAACTCGGCTCCGATGTCCTGATAAATCCGGACGTTATTTCCCTCCCAGTCGCAGCTACGCTTCTCCCTGGCCCACCATAGAATTTTCTCTTTCTCCACAAATTTATGGAGCCTCACGATCACCGCCCGCGGCGTCTCCCCAGCTCTAGGCTTCTGCCTCAGAGACATATGCGCTCGGTCCACTTCAGGTGCCTTATCCAGCACCCCTTCTGCCACCAGCCCCGCCAGCACCTTCGAGACGTACCTCGTGGCACTCACACCTTCCACTCCTTCAGGCAGGCCCACTATTCGCAGGTTCTGTCTTCTCGAGGTATTTTCTTGCTCCTCAACCTTTGCCCTCAACGTCTTACAAAGGTCACCTAGGAGCCCCACCTCCGCCTCCAGAGCCACCGCACTATGGCTGTGGTCCGAGATCACTCCTTCAGTCTCCCGAATCTGTGACCCCTGCACCTCCAAACACCTCTCCATCCGCTCCAAAGTACTCTTCAGGGGTGCCACAGCTTCTGCAATGGCCTTTGCATGATCCTCACGCATTTCTTTCCTCTGCTTATGGAATTCCTCCTTGATAAAAGTCATCAGTTCCTGTACCTGGGGCTTTCTAGCTTGCCCCTCCCCCGCCCGCATGCTGGAAGAGGCTGTTGCAGCAGCACAAGACTGTTTCAACTTTCCTGCCAAATCTCTCACTGTTTTCCGCCGGGTCTGGCGATCAGGAGACATACCATTCCAGCGGTAAACTACTCCTCTAACATTCACCTACGCCTTTTCATCAAAATTCCACCCGGATCTGTGTGAAAAGAGCCCTTTTCTGTGACTTTAAGCAGGAACAGCCCTGTATGTGATCACTCACTCCATGGTCACAACTGGCACACTTGTGGAATTTTTGGGGACAAGGGCATAGACACATCCCCATCCCTGCCCCGTAAAACATAGGGGATACTCCGTCTTCTCTGAACATCTTGTCCCTCCAGTCCCCTGTATTCCCCGGCAAGTGGGATGCGTGGAGTTTATTAGTTCCACGCACCTTCCTTGTATGCTTCTACTATAGCTGCCCGTCTTTCCCACACAGGGTCTATCTGGCATGCCTGCAGTGTATAGTTGGAGGGGGGGTACAACTCGGGGTAGCCACAAACAAGGCCTGTACAGACTTGGCCAACGGGTAACACGCAGACTGCTTTCCGTACAATCGTATATGAATTTTATAAAAAAGATTGTCTTCCAATCCCACCACTCTTACACCCGTGACAATACAGATTAACGCGACGACATTCCTTAGAAGACTGGGAAAGCACATCATCTTGCTTCCCAACCTTATCTCTATTCACTCCCTTAGCTTATCCCCAAGCCAAGCAACGTGCACAATACAAGGATCCCGATAGATACAAATTACATAATCTTAAATTGAACGATCTGGAAGATAAATACAAAAGCAAGCATCAGTTCATCATCCATTACTTCGTGGCTTGGTTATCTGATTTAGACTTAAGTAACCACATCCAATTTTCTCATTTGCGCATAACCGGTATTAATAGGAGAAGGGAGAAGCCCTATGAGGTTGTCCGCTCCTCATATAATTTTAGTTGTGTCCAATGTTTCCACAATCCTTTTCCCCTTATGTCCAGGCAGGCACTGGTGTCTCCACTAATTATAATCTCATAAGGCCCGCTCCCTTTTGGGGCGAACTCTGGTTTACTGGGCAGGGTTTTTACCATGACCTTACTACCCACCGGGCGAACATAAGCCGCCATCGCGAGCTCTTGTGCCCGGTCCTTATTTTCCTGATTGTCACGAACGTTCTTTCACATCGTTTTGAGTTCATCTCCAGAACGTACCATTTTAATCTATCTTTTAGGGGACCCACATCGGCCCCGCCTGTTATGATGCCTTCTGATAATTGCATCGCTCTTCCTGTCATTAGTTCATAAGGGATTAAGCCTGTGGGTCAGTTTCCCGTGGCCCGCAGTTTCATTAAGATAGTAGACAATACTTCGGTCCAGGTTTTTCCTGACGTCTGTATTATTTTTGCAAGTGCATTTTTAAGAGTTCGATTCATCCGCTCCACTATTCCCGAGCTTTGGGGATGGTAGGGAATGTGGAATTTCTGTTTTATTCACATTAATCGGCACACCATTTTTATAACACTTCCAGTAAAATGGGTACCCTGGTCTGAATCTATTTGAATAGGCACTCCCCATCGGGGGATTACTTCTTCAGCTCAGACTCTGGCGACTGTCAAGGCGGTACAATTCCGCGTAGGGAAAGCCTCCACCCATCGGGTGAATTGATCGATAATCACTGGGCAGTATGTTTTGCCATGTGATGGTGGCAGGGGACCTGTAAAATCTATCTGCAAGTGTTCCCATGGTCCCCGTGGTCTGGGTTGGTGTCCCATTCTGACTTTTATGGGTCTCCCCGAATTATGCTGGGCACAGGTGACGCACCGATGACAGTATTGTGCAACATCTCGTCCCATTCCTTTCCACCACCACTCCCTTCCCAGGCTCCCTATCATGGCTTCCCTGTCTGAGTGTCAAGCCCGTGGTGGAGCTCCAATAATGTATGTTGAATACATTTGGGGGCCATTACCCAATTATCCTTTTGCCAAACTCCATTACTACCCTTCCCCGCGCCTTACTTTTCCCACGTACCTCTTTCTCCATCGGGGGTGCCCTCATAGAGTTCTTGAATGCTTTTCTCTTTCTCTGTGTGGTCCACAAGGGCGATCGGTGCTTCCTCAACCTCAATCTGTTCTAACGCCTTTTGCGCCGCTAGGTCTGCGGCTTGATTCTCCTGGTGATTTATCCAGTCCAAGCTGTTCAAGTTCAGTTCCCTCTGATGTGCCTTAATTTTAATCACTGCTACCTGTTGGAGTTTGTTACTAGCCTCTAAGAGGGCTTCTATTCTCAACTGATGTTTTATAGGATTACCTCCTGTTGTAATAAATCCCCTCCGACCCCAAGCAGTCATGTAGTCATGTACGACTCCAAAAGCGTACCTACTGTCTGTATAAATGTTCACTGTCTTGTTTACTGATAACTTTCACCCTTTGGTGAGCGCCATTCCTTATACTCTGCAGTGAATAGGGTATTTTGGCCTCCAGGTGGCTTGCCATGTTTGCTGAAACAGGCAGCTTCCAGGTGGCCCCGTTTATTACAATAGTTATATTGTTTCTCAACCTTCTTGCCCTTACATTCCTTCGCAAAGTGGCCCATTTTTCCACAATTGTGGCATGGCCCATTCCTGGGCTTCGCTCCGGTCTCCCACTTGGCCATGGCCGCCACCTTTTCCTGTTTTACCTTAACTCTGTCGGTATCTTCACCAGCGCACCCATCTACCCCGCATGCCCATTCCACTAAGTCATCATAGTTCCTGGCGGTCACTACCCTCAGTTTAATGATGGCCTGATGTTTACTTGTATGAACGCCGGGTCTGTCCTAACAGCGTTGGCTTGGCCCGAACTTTCTTGATAAACCGTAAATAGTCGCTCCCCATATTCTGACGCTCCCTCGCCTTTTCTTTGTCTGGTGGTAGTGATCTTACTCCAGTTTGTGGGTGAATCACCTAAGACTCCTTGGACTTCCACCTTAAAAAGGGCGAAAGCTGGCTGTTGGACGTCGATCTCATCTGTGAGAGGCACTGCGTGGGTCCAGCGTCCCCCACTAAAATCCTGGGCTGCAGCAACTGCAGGACCACCGGCCACAAGTCGCCACTTCTCCGCCGGACATGCTGCCCTTACTAGTTAGTGTATGTCTCTTAAGTGCAGTTGGTGACCCACCCAGATGGCATTGAGTTCCGTCCAAAAGTTTACATTCTGGCTTTGGGGCTGATGTTTTCCCAGGACGGTCATAATCTGTTGTCTTTCTCCCGGGGTGAATGGTTTGTAACTGGTGGTCGGGTTTGCCGAGGTACCCCCTCGACTCATGGGTGCCACATCAACCGTCTCCTCAGTCTCCTCACTAAGAGGAGCAGTTGGGTCTAGACTATCGTATGGGGGCAGGGTGGTCCTGTCCAGTCGTGGCCCCATTCTTCTCCACCATACAATTTATACTCTTAATTCCTTTATGATTTTTGTTTGACATTTCACTCTCGTCTCTAGCTCTGTCTTCTTCTGTTTTACCATATTTACTTGTTCTATTAGCCCCGCCAATTGATGTACCAAAATCTTGTCTTTAGTTTGTTTTGTCAACCAATTTCTCTGGAGTTCGAAAGTATGTGATACACTTCTGCATCTTTTTAATTAATGACTGTCGGTCTTCTGAATGTTAACGTGCGACGACTATTCGGGGTGATAATGATGCCCCCAGTGGAGGGGGAGGCAGAGATAGTGGCGGCAATGGACGCAGAGAAGGCATTTGATAGGGTGGAGTGGGAGTATTTATGGGAAGTGTTAAAGAGGTTTGGGTTTGGGAACGGGTTTATTAGCTGGGTTAGACTTCTTTATGGGGCTCCAACGGCAAGCGTAGTTACAGGTCGACATAGATCGGAGTATTTCCGACTATATAGGGGAACAAGACAGGGATGCCCGCTGTCTCCATTGTTGTTCGCGTTGGCAATTGAACCTCTGGCCATGGCGTTGAGAGACTCCAGGAAATGGAGAGGGGTGATTAGAGGGGGAGAAGAACACCGAGTCTCGTTATATGCGGATGACCTATTGTTATACGTGTCGGACCCAGCGGGGGGAATGATAGAGGTTATGCGAATTTTGAGGGGGTTTGGGGATTTCTCGGGGTACAGGCTAAACATGGGGAAGAGTGAATTATTTGTGATACATCCAGGGGACCAGAGTAGAGAGATAGAAGGCTTGCCTCTAAGGAAAGTGGAAAGAAACTTCCGATACCTGGGGATTCAGATCGCTAGGAGTTGGGGAACCTTGCACAGACTTAATCTGACACGGTTGGTAGAACAAATGGAGGAGGACTTCAAGAGGTGGGACATGCAGCCTCTATCGCTGGCGGGCAGGGTGCAAGCAATTAAGATGATGGTCCTCCCGAGGTTCTTATTTGTATTTCAATGTCTCCCTATACTAATCACTAAGACCTTTTTTAATAAAATAGACAGGAGCATCACGAGCTTCGTGTGGGCAGGGAAAGTTCCGAGAGTAAGGAGGGGGTTCCTTCAGCGTAGTAGGGACAGAGGAGGATTGGCACTACCGAACTTGGGCGATTACTATTGGGCCGCCAATGTGGCAATGATACGTAAATGGATGATGGAGGGTGAGGGAGCGGCGTGGGAAAGACTGGAGAGAAAGTCCTGTAAAGGGACGAGTTTAGAGGCGCTGGTGACGGCGCCGCTACCGATCTCACCTAAAAAGTTTACCACAAACCCGGTGGTGGCGGCAACATTGAATATCTGGGGACAGTGGAGGCGACAGAGAGAGGTGCGGGGAGCCCTGGTGGGGTCCCCAATCAGGAACAACCATAGGTTCGCCCCAGGAAGAATGGATGGAGGATTTCAGAGCTGGTTCCAGTTGGGAATTAGGAGGGTGGGAGATTTATTTATAGATGGGACTTTTGCGAGCTTGGGAGCATTGGAGGAAAAGTATAAGTTGCCCCGGGGAAATTTCTTGAGATATATGCAGGTGAGGGCATTTACTAGACAACAGGTGAGGGAATTTCCGTTGCTCCCGACACAGGGGATACAGGACAGGGTGCTTTCAGGGGTGTGGGTCGGAGAGGGCAAGGTGTCAGAGATTTACCGAGAGATGAGGGAAGAGGGGGAGGAGTCGGTGGGCGAACTAAAAGGAAAGTGGGAAGAAGAACTAGGGGAGGAGATAGAGGAGGGTATGTGGGCTGATGCCCTAAGCAGGGTAAATTCCTCTTCCTCATGCGCCAGGCTTAGCCTGATTCAATTTAAGGTGCTACATAGAGCACACATAACGGGAGCAAGATTGAGCAGGTTCTTTGGAGTGGAGGACAAATGTGGGAGGTGTGGTGGGAGCCCGGCAAACCACGCACATATGTTTTGGGCGTGCCCGGCACTGGAAGGGTATTGGAAGGGAGTGACGGGAGTGATTTCGCGGGTGGTGAAGGCCCGGGTCAAACCAGGCTGGGGGTTAGCTCTATTTGGAGTTGCGGAAGAGCCGGGAGTGCAGGAGGCGAAAGCGGCCGACGTTGTGGCCTTTGCGTCCCTAGTAGCCCGGCGCAGGATCCTACTCATGTGGAAGGAGGCGAAACCCCCCGGACTGGAGGCCTGGGTAAATGATATGGCGGGGTTCATTAAACTGGAGCAGATAAAGTTTGCCCTGAGAGGATCGGCTCAAGGGTTCACCAGGCGGTGGCAGCCATTTCTCGACTACCTAGGGGAACGTTAGAGGGAAGACAGATGACCAGCAGCAGCAACCCAGGGGGGGGGGGGGGGGGTGGAGGGGGGGGGGGGGAGGGGGGGGGGGGGTTAGTTTAGGTCAAAGATAAAGGGGTTTTGTTACTTGTGTATTGTTTAAAATTTCTGTATTGTTATTGTTGCGTTTGCTTTGTAAGAGGGGAAAAATTGTTGTTTGGGAAAAAAATTTCTATAAAACATTTATTAAAAAAAAAAAAGAAAAATGACTGTCGGTCTTGTTGCTCTTATTAGCCTTAGTTTTATTAGCTCTAATTCTGTCACCTTTGCTCACCAGTCGCCAGGTATCTTTCTGATACCGCCACGTGGTTCAAGCTCAAGTTATGATTAATAAGGCAGCACACCGCTTAGTAAGAGCTAAATCAACGATAATTTATTCTATACAGCAATAAATACTTATACAATAATCCTACTGTCTAGACTACTACCTACCACTACAGGCCAATATTTAACTCTGGGAATGGCCCACCAGGTCAGGGAAACGAATGGTCTTTCGAATTGGTCTGAGCCTGCGGGATTCAAAGGCTCTATCGGGTAGCGATCGCTGGAGTCAAACTTACGGTTTCTTGTCGATGGTTCTTGCGAAGGTTGCGAGCAGGAAGAGAAGGGTCGATCTGAACTTGGCCCCTTACTCTTATAGTTCCCAGGGACTTCCCGCCTCTCGGGGCGGACCTTGATCCTGGTTCCAAGTGATTGGACTTAGTCCCAATCACTTGGTTCGATATGCTCCAATAATGGGACGATTCCTTGATCGGGGGAGTGGTCGTTCACCTTTCTTTGTCTCGGCCACTGCTGGTGCCGAGAGGTCTGGATCGGCTTTCAATTGCTAATTTGTAGCAATTGTTCCCGGGGATAGCCGATTAAACTGCAGATGGCTGGGTTGATGTGCTGCTAATAGTTGCAGGTATCGGTCTGGGCCGACTTCTCCAGAGCCGAATACACTGTTCTGTCTGCAGCTGTCCGTTTGTGTCCTGTTGGCTGATTTTCCCATCAGCCTTTTCAGTTCGCCATTTTACATTGGGGTTTGGCCAAATTAATCGGGAATCAGCCATTTTAGGTGGCTACATACCCTCCTTGTGATCCTAACGCGAAGCGTGAAGGATCACATAAATTTGTTCTTTCCGTTCCCTGATCGGGGGGGGGGGGGCACCTCCTACATGGCCACTACTCTGACCCTAGCTATGCACAATTTTTTTTTACAGAAACAATTTTAAGGGCGCTATGTCAGGCAGGGGCATGCATTTACAAAATAAAAAACTTGGAACCTCTAATTTTACCTAAATACACTATACTCACTAAACATTGCATTATCCTATCTTCCTAACACATACAACAACAATCACAACATTTAATATACTCTTTCCTGACTTGGCAGTCAAGCTCAGGATCATACATTTTTTGTTCATGACAAGTTTTGTACATCTTTTATTTACAGAAAAACGCAAGTGCATGTTCTTTATTATTGTGTTATAGGTCGCGGGGGTCGGGGGTCTGGTCATAACCGAATATAAGGGATCGGATCCGATATACCGGGGTTCGAGCGCGGTACGCTCTCCTTCTCCATTTGCGGAGGCGCATAGTCTGCACTACACAGCAGAGTATCGCCAACGCTAACAGTGCTTCAATTATGTAGGACAGGGAGTACCAGGTTATGAATCTGGCACACCAGGAAGATGCAGTGTCGCTGGTGACTGGGCTTTGGGTAATGCGGGGCAGTGAAACATTAACGGCAGGGAGGTTTGCAGTAATGGGGTCCGCGTTCCCGCGCAACCAAATGTTCATAAAAAAGATGTTGAGCACGATGAAAGAAGTCCTCATGGCTGTCCTGGCTGTCCACGTTCCTTTTCCTTCTTGTGTTCTTTTGTTTTCTCCGGTCCTGGAGCTTCTGGAGTTCTGTGAAAATCAAGCATAGTATCGTAACTACCTTGGTATAATATCCGGTATGTTAGTGTGTCTGTCCTTTGGGGCCAATTATTCCCTTATACTTGGTCACCATATGTGACTCCCTCATTTTTTTTTTCAAACAAATGTTAGGACACGGCACCCGTCCCAATGATGGACCAGTGCTTATTTACCATCCAAATGTTCCAGGATGTAAATAGCATCTGGCAGCAACCTAAAGGTCGCCTAAACAAATAAAAACTTTTTGAAATGAAAATGTCAAATGAGGTGCATATGGGCCGCGACGGGTAAGATTTGGATGGAGTCCCCGGGTAGGACGGCTACCAATGCCGTATCTCCCCTACCCGAGCGTTTTTGACCAACGGGGGGGTCCCCAGGCAGGGCGGGTCTCACGCCGTTTCTCCACTGCCTGAGCAACCGACAAGAACGGGCAAAAATGTAGTCATCGTGGTGGGGTTGCTACTGTGATTCTATCCTCGAATCAGAAGAGTAGCTACGATCAGGCGTCTGGTACCCGAACAGGTATCAGCTAAAGTGTCTGCAGACAAGCTAGTTCCGCTGAGCAAGCGTCTGGTCTGTTGACCAGGTATCTGCAGATAAGTTGGTACCGCTGAACAAGCGGGTGGAAATATTCTCCTGTCGGACAAACAACACTTCAACATACGTACAAACAACACAAAACATCCTGCAGGTTCCAGCAGAATATGGGACATCATAAATGACATTTCGGCTGGGGTGTAATTAGCATATGGGGGGAGTGCAGCGTGACCAAAGAAGAAAGGAAGGAGAAGTGAAACAAAAATGAAGTGGCCTTGCTGAGGTAACGCTGCCATGAGAAGTGGTGGGTAAGCGCTCACAGTGTGCATGGGGCAGCTGGGACCTTGTAGCTGCTGTTTGTGGTGTTCTCTTTCATATCTGGGGGCTAGTCTAGCTAGTGGGGGTCTCCTGCAATCTCGGGCGAAGTGTCCTGGCTGCTCACAGTTGTAACATGACCCCTGAGGCACATAAGGTGGAGCAGGCTCTCTGGTGCATTGTTCCCTTGGGTGTGGCTCCCTGGGTGGAGGGTCGGGGCTGATGGTTTCTTTGCTGGTTCGGGGGGCATTTGTCGGCTTATCCCGTTGCTGTTTCGGGGGGCTTGACATTCTCGTGCGTAATGTCCTAATTGTCCGCAATTGTAACATTCCGGTGGTTTCTGTGGGGGGCTGTTCCTTCCTTCATTTACCCATGCGGGGTTCTGGTGCGTTTTAACTGGATGCATGTCTGCCTGCTCTTCCTCGGGTTCCCTAACTGCGGGGTTGTCTGCTCTGCCTGCTGTTCTTTGGGATTTTTAACTGTGGGTTTGCTTTGTACAGGCTGCTCCCAGGCGCGGGACAATCTTTTTAAAACCCATTTCTCATTGTGGGCTTCCTCTGAGGGGTCATAATTTGTACAGGCTTTTGTCCTGCCTCTGTGGCATGGGAGATAAGGGTGCGGGTCCATTTGGCCATGTTGTCTGGGGACAAATGGGCACGGTCTACGTCTCCAAAAACGGCTTCAAAGTGAATCCACAAGCGTCCTGCAAACGCTGTGGGGTGTTCAGACTTCTTCTGCCTACACTTATTTAGGCCATCTACGGGGTCACCCCGGTTATACCCGATCGCATCCAGGATCGCGGTATGCATTTCTGCAAGGGTGCCTCCTCCTACATTCTGTGGGTCGGGAAGGTCTGCTGCTACCGATGGGTCTAAGCTTAGAACCATGAGCTTGACATGCTCTCTCTCATCCAGGCCGTACATGGTCGCCTGATGTTTGACGGTGGCAAAGAAATGGTGTGGGTCTGAATCGGGGAGGAACGGTGTGATTTTTGCACACACGTCCCGTAATTGGGTTACTGTGAGGGGGGTGGAATATAGGAATTCCACCTCGTCTGATGTGGCTGTGCGGTGGGTTGTTACAGGGTTCATCGGAGCCTGAACTACCTGCTGTGTGGGGGGTGGGGGTGCTTTTCTCCTTTGGGGCTTTCCCTGCGCACATGTTCCCTGAACATATCTCTGTGCGGTTTGCTGTAATTCTTCCCAATCAGGACCGTCTTCCTGGTCTAAACTTTCCCCAAAGTTTTCTTGGAATCCCTTTTGGACAGAAAGCAGTGATTGCAGATCTGCAATTTGCTTCCGGCACATAGCATGGTCTATGGTGCTCTGCCTTTGTTCCGTGGTTGCCGCGTGGAGCGCTCTCAAGGCTGCCTTAAGATCACTACATTGCTTCTGTAGCGTCTCCACCTGCTTCTCTGTTTCTTTCTTTACCAGGACTGCTCGCTGCGTGTCCTGATAATCCTTTTCGTACTGGGATTGGAAACTACTCACATGCGCCAGACGAGACTGGTGACCCCGTTTGGCGTCAGCCACCTCTTCGTCCTTTGCTGCTAATTTTCTCCTCAGCTCTAAATTTTCTTTCTCCACCTCGCATACATCGGCTTTACTCATATGATGCATGCCCTCTACTTCTTTGCGGAGCGTCCTGACGACCTCCTCTGTGCCTCGCAATTGTGCCAGACAGGACACAATTGCCATCGGCTTGCGCGCTTTTGCTCAGCTCTTTTTATGGATTTCACTCATGTTCTCCCACCAAGTATGCCCTATACTTCCGGGACCTGAGTCATCATTACTGCAGAAATCATCCCACATGGGCCATCCTTTGCCCTTGAGATATTTCCGAATTTCCTCTTCCCAAATGGGACACTGTCCCACTCTACTGCTGCTGGTCGCTGCGACCGCAAATTCCTCAGGATTCATGAGGCGTTGCATTGCCTGCATGGCCATCTCTCCTATCTGCTTGCTTCTGGTAAATTTGGAACAGGGGGCTAAGGTGGTGTCGTAGATGCGGGTATGGCTTGCGCTAATTTCTGAAAATACAGACTTCCGACCGTTTTGACGCAACAAAAATCTATCAGTTTTACCTTATAGCCCTGTTAGTTACGCATGCATACACACACTTCCGAATTATGACTTATTAATCAGAACCGCTTGAACACTTGTGGGTTTTTGTTTCCAATTGGATTCTAATTCAAAATTTCTTGGGTTCTCCCGGAGTGGTTTTCCACTTCTAGATCGGGTCCCACCAGAGTCGCCAAAATGTTACTCTTATTAGCCTTAGTTTTATTAGCTCTAATTCTGTCACCTTTGCTCACCAGTCGCCAGGTATCTTTCTGATACCGCCACGTGGTTCAAGTTCAAGTTATGATTAATAAGGCAGCACACCGCTTAGTGAGAGTTAAATCAATGATAATTTATTATATACAGAAATAAATTCTTATACAATAATCCTACTTTCTAGACTACTACCTACCACTACAGGCCAATACTTAACTCTGGGAATGGCCCACCAGGTCAGGGAAACGAATGGTCTTTCGAATTGGTCTGAGCCTGCAGGATTCAAAGGCTGATACAGGTCGATGGCTAGGAGTCCCAATCGGGTAGCGATCGCTGGAGTCAAACTTACGGTTTCTTGTCGATGGTTCTTGCGAAGGTTGTGAGCAGGAAGAGAAGGGTCGATCTGAACTTGGCCCCTTACTCTTATAGTTCCCAAGGGCCTCCCGCCTCTCGGGGCAGACCTTGACCCTGGTTCCAAGTGATTGGACTTGGTCCTAATCACTTGGTTCGATATGCTCCAATAATGGGGCGATTCCTTGATCGGGGGGGTGGTCGTTCACCTTTCTTTGTCTCGGCCACTGCTGGCGCTGAGAGGTCTGGATCGGCTTTCAATTGCTAATTTGTAGCAATTGTTCCTGGGGATAGCCGATTAAACTGCAGATGGCTGGGTTGATGTGCTGCTAATGGTTGCAGGTATCGGTCTGGGCCAGCTTCCCCAGAGCCGAATACACTGTCCTGTCTGCAGCTGTCCGTTTGTGTCCTGTTGGCTGATTTTCCCATCAACCTTTTCAGTTCGCCATTTTACATCGGGGTTTGGCCAAATTAATCAGGAATCAGCCATTTTAGGTGGCTACAGTCTGTCATATAAGAGTTTATCAGGGAGCCCAGGGACCCCCTTTTAACTTCTTTTGCAGCCATTGTTAATTTACCTACCACCCCTGTGTGATTGGAGAATGTTTATATCTGGACTGTCCCCCTATTCTTTGAGGTTCTCAGAGGTCCGGCAGTGTCCTCCTCATTCCCGAGAAGGTCCAGACGTGTAATTCTTGCCTCCGTGGGCGGGTTCCACAACACCCCCCTTTTCTCTCCCATGCCTGTTTACCTGATCAGGGCCTCACAACATTGTTCTTTAACATCCCTCCATCAATCACCTCTCGCACCTGTAAACAATCTCATTTGTTAATTCTCAACGCGGCAGCATCACATTAAAGTTAAACCAGTTAGGTCACTTCTCTCACTCACGTATTTTGGTTCTTCCGGAGCCACGTCCCTCATCAGTCGTCTTGCCGAGTGTCTCTAATTTCTGGGTGGTCAAAGTTTGACTACTCACCCCATTCACTGACCCGAACGACTGCTCAGTTCCATGACACCCTGCCGACTACGCCATATTGTAGGTGAAAATATTCACAAATAGACCTTTGAGTGAGTAAAGAAGCAATTTATTAATTTTCAGAGCTCTGGGAGAAAAGACCTTTGACCCACATGGTCTGTGCAGCATCTTTTCTCGCCTGACCTGAAGTCGCACTGGATTAATATACAGAAGGGAAGCGGAATTAGTTTGCGTTCGCACTTACATATACCAAGTCAATTCTGTTTGCGTCACAATTCATAACATGCAGCTTCAATGCCATAAATGGCTACAAGTTAGCTCCTATAGCCTCTAATTGGCAGTTTGCCTTACCCGATCAATTCATTACATAGATAACGGTTACATAAAGTCATGAGGTCAATTGTCCAGCCACGTTGAACATGTACTTCCTCATTCCTTGCTAGTTCCTTAATTTGGGGCCCCTTTGTCAGTTACAAGTAGCTAAGAATACAGACATTGGGCAAAGGTTGCCAACGGCTCATTGTCTCTCCGGATGCAAATGGTTGTGGATCACTTGCTTTGCACAAAGCTTTACTACTTCAGCAGCAGACACTGATATGATAAGAACATAGGGTCAAGAACATTGACAGAGTCCATTTTATATCAGGCGGCATCCATTTTGTGTCTTCTGTAGTCCGTTCGGAATTCTACCTCTTCAGAACATTATGAGAATGTAGAGGTAAACTATTGGTGCCCTTCTGAGGGTGCGCTTAATGTATACCAATAGTATAAATTATATGGTTGTTGCTGCTTTTGCCCCACAAACGTATCCACTTGGAAACATTTATGAATGTAAAGGCAAAAATGAAAAAGCAGGAGAAGAACATTTGCTGTTAAAATAAGTTGGAATTCTGGCAGTAAAATTTTACCGTATCATTGGTTAAAGTTTGATGAAATGAGAACTGTAGCTGATGGAAGATAAAAAATGAATGAACCCACTCAATGAAAGGAGAAGTACCTTTCCAGTTCTAGTTTTCACCAGAGTACTTACAGATGTCACCAGCTTGTTACAGACGTCTCTGCCGACTATTGACTCTCAACGTCTTTTAAATTCATTCATGGGGTGTGAGCGTCGCTGGCAGTGCCAACATTTATTGCCCCTCCCTAATTGCCCATGAAGAGGTGGTTAAAGGACAACCACATCGCTGTGGACCTGGAGTCACATGTAGGCCAGACCAGGTGAGGGCAGAAGATTTACTTCCCTGAAGGACATTAATGAACCAGTTTTTGTTAACAACAATCAACAATGATTTCATGGTCATCATTAGACTTTTAATTCCAGATTTTTATCGAATCCAAATTTCACCACCTGCAGTGGTGGGATTTGAACCTAGGACCCCAGAGCGTTACACAGAGTTTCTGGATTACTGGTCCAGTAACAATATCACTACGACACCGCCTCCCCCTTTACTATTAACTCCTTCCAATCTGCTTCGAATCTATGATTTTCACCACTGTCAAGTGTGAACATGTAGAATTATAGAATCTCTACAGTGCAGAAGGAGGCCATTTGGCCCATCGGGTCTACACTGACCCTTCAAGTGAGCACTCTGCTCATGCTCAGTCCACACTATCCCCGTAACCGAACCTACACATCTGTAGACACTAAGGGGTAATTTAGCATGGCCAATCCATTTAACCTGCACATCTTTGGGCTGTGGGAGAAAAGTGGAGCACCCGGACGAAACCCATGCAGACAAGGGGAGAACGTGCAAACTCCCCACAGGCAGTCACCCAAGGCCGGAATTGAACCCAGGTCCCTGGTGCTGTGAGGCAGCAGTGCTAGCCACCATGCCGCTCTATAGACTCGCGTCACATACTGTACAAATATCATCCTGTAGAAATTCCAGATTGTGCTGTACTGTTACAGCATTCTGATACAAAAGTCTGAGAATATGCACTAACATATTCAAAAACAGCTTCTTCCCCACTGTTACCAGACTACTGAAAGATCTTCTTATGGACTGAACTGATCTCTCCATGCATCTTTTCTACTGAGCAGTAATATATGCTTCACCCGATGTCTGTCTCTATATATTTACATTGCGTATCTATGGTTTTTTTCACGTATGGAGCGATCTGTCTGGACTATACACAGAAAAATACTTTTCACTATACCTTGGTACACGTGACCTAAATAATAAACCTAAATCCAAATTTAATTTCTCAAGAATTCTGATGTCTTTCGGATGCAACCATACTGAGTTTTCAGTCACAAGAATTCATCCTTTTGAGTGCATTAGTTTTTGCGGTATAACTTCTCATGTATTGTAGATGGATGACAGAATGGAATACGTAAACAGATGAAAAATGTCCATTACTTCACTTGAATTTACTAAGAGCAGTGTTTCAAAAGCAAGCTTTGCACAGAAATTCCGTCATCAAGACTGTAATTCCAAATGAAAACAAAATGGTGTTGTGGCCAGAGAGGTGGCATTGCATATATAAGTTGGCACAATGATCAAGAGTGAATATCTCTGAGCAGGTGTCCATTCATCTGTGTCTGTTCAGAGCCCCTTGGAATTGCATAGTTGCATGGTCAGAATGCAGTCCCAGAACTGAAACCCAGGTATTGATAGATGATATACTCTCACTGAAATGGAAAATCTGTGAATGACATTCATGGGCGATTAAATGGATTGATGAGTGCAGAAGGGAAGTAAAAATGCTTACCTCACTGCTGAGACTTCGCACTTCAGGGTAAAATATTCATGGTCGCTTATCATTAAACATCGGCAAAAAGTTGAAAGTACTTAGCCTTCCACCAATGTAATCCAAGCAATATCCTAAACGTGTCTGCACAATTGAAATATTAGATCATCGTCACTTAAAAGTTCAGAGTGGTGTTGGAGTGGTACAGTGAGTCTCATAATTCTGTTTGTTCATAGATAAGGAAAAATAAACATGAACACCCTGTTGAATGGTGTGCACTGCTTCAACCACAGTTTTGACCCACTGTCGTGTGAAGGAACTCTCTTAGTATAGTGTCATTACACACCATTTTTGTTGAATACTCAATTGAGAAATTTCACTTAACTTCCGACTTGTAGAACAAGAAGTGTGATGAATTCAATACTGCGCCTTTGTGCTCATTTTTCTGCAGCCAGCCCTTCAAAATATTAAGAAGTTACTTTGTGATGTTGTCCACGCAAAAGACGCAATGCAGTGCAAACAAATTCCAGTAGCCTTGATGATGGAACATTCAATACAGAATGTACCCCGCAAATGGGGGAAAGAGAATCAAGCAACTTGTCAGCATTACTGACGATGTTGTGTGGATGATCTTTGTACAATTGTTGTGACATTTTGCTACTGAGTATTATCTTTGTAAATGTGTAAAATATAGGAATAGGTTATGTGGATTGGCCAAGCTAAATTACCCCTTAGTGTCCAAAGGTTGGGTGGTTACAGGGATGAAGCGGGGGAGGGAGTCTGGGTAGGATGCTCTTTCAGAGGGTCGGTGCAGACCCGCTGGGCTGAATGGCCTCCTTCTGCACTGTTGGTATTCCATAAGGTGACCCTCAATCTGTTTTCGAGAGCATTTTCTGATATACATACCAACATATTTCTGGTGATGTTTCTAGTCCAGATGACCCTTTGTCAAATCTGGACTTGAAACTTTAACTCTTTTCTTTCCCTACAGATGCTGCCAGACCTGCTGAGATTTTCCAGCATTTTCACTTTGGTATCAGATTCCAGCATCCTCCGTAATTTTCTTTTCACATATTTCTGATGTCATCCTTGTAAACCTTTTCTGCACCATCTCCATTTCCTCCATGTCCTTTTAATAATATGCTGGCCATTAATAAGTGTGATCCAACCAAGATTCAATGGAGATTTAGCATAATCTCTTACTTTTTAATCGCATCCGACTAGAAATAATGTCTGGTGCTTGGTTTACCTTGTTTATGGCCTTGCTAACCAGTGCTGCAACTTTTAATGATTTGATTCCATACTCAACTTGAATTTAGTCTCGATTGCAAAAAGCAAGATGTGTGTGGGGGGGATGGGGGGGATGAGTGATTTTTGGTATCTCTTGTGTGTTTATGTAAAGATACTTTGAACTATTGGCAGAAGATGATGTCTATCATGTTGAAATTTTCAATTAGCAGGCATAACATTTAAAGGGTTATTGTCCCATTTAAAGCTCAGTTGGGAACACCACCTTTTTTTGCTTTGTGAAAACAAAATTACGTATTTCTCATGAATAAACATCACCATATAACAGGCCCAACAATGCTTACATGTATGGTAATCCTATGTCATATTCAGCAGGATTGAAGCCAACTTTACCTACCCTACACATGGCGAGAGTACCTCTTTAAACATAGAGGGTAGTGGCCACAGAACAATTGTGCATTTTAGTACTTGATCACAAAGTTGGATTTTATTTGTAGCACATTGGGCGCAACGTCTGTTGTTAAAAAGGTTTGTGAAGAACTTTGTTTTGATGCCTGTGTCAAAACCTACTGCCAAATATTGGTTGCTATGACACACTGTCTGCTGCATGACTTTCCTAAACTGGTGGTGTTAAAAATTTTTTTTATTCATTTCAAATTCCAGAGCAAGAGAAATTGAATCTGGCACAGTAACAAGTTCTTTCAATAATTCAGTACATTAAAGGAGACAACCCAGGGGACTGAGTAGGTTTGAAAACTAGTTCCTCGTTCCCAGACTTGAATAAATTCTAAAAATAAAAGTTGTTGATGAAAATATATTGGATCGAAAGTGCTCGTTTATGCTTGCAATATTGGCACTTTTTCAGTGGAATTGGCTGAATCAGCGCAACGGATATCACTTGCATTCATGTTTCCTCACATGGGCCGGCATGGTGGCACCATGGTTAGCACTGCTGCCTCACAGTGCTAGGGACCCAGGTTCAATTTACCTTGGGTGACTGTCTGTGTGGAGTTTGCACTTTCTCCCGTGTCTGAGTGCGTTTCCTCCGGGTCCTCTGGTTTCCTCCCAAAGTCCAAATATGTGCAGGTTAGGTAGATTGGTCATGCTAAATTGCCCTTTAATGTCTAAACATGTGCAGCATAGGTGGAGTTACGGGGATGGGGCAGGGGAGTGGGCCTAGTGGGGAAGGGTGGTGCAGACTTGCTGGATCAAATGGCCTCCTTCTGCACTTTCGCAATTCTATCTGTGCTGCTTCAATTTGCCCTAATTAGGCTTCACTCTTAAGACCAGTAGGTCAAAATTGTGAAATTATAAAAGAGATTCTTCAGATTATGCTCAGGGACTGAAAGGCGTATTTAAAAAGTTTTTTCATATCTAAAATATTGGGCTGGATTCCCCGCCGGCGGGAGTCTCTGTTGTGCCGGCAATGCACCTCCGCCCGAGGCTCTTCCGGCTGTGTAGTGTGGCCAGAACGGGAAATCCCATTGGCAGGTGGCAGGAACGGGCAATCTCGGTGCCGGAGAGGTCATGTCGCCCAGGTAAACACGGCTGGTGGACCGGAGAATCCATTTACTGAGAAACTGACTGGTGCACATCAGTGGAAGTATTAAATGGCTGGAATTCTACAGCCATTGGGTTTCCTGCCGACAGTGCATCCCTGCAGGTTTCCCGGTGATATGGGGGTGGCTTCAATAGGATATCTAATTGACTAGCGGCGGGAGTAGAGAGTCCCACCGCCAACGAACAGCGCATCTAGCCCAATGTTTAAAGTCATTCTCAGTTATTCAAGTTCAATTACTCAGGCGGACGACTGGAGACCCTTGTTTAAAAATCTTCGGTTTTGATGATTAAACCCATTTTCAACTAAATTAATAAACCTGCAACTGCTTCCTTAGTGCCGAGAGCACGGAATACCCATTAACGGAGAGAAGAAAAAGAAACAATTGTGTTCCTGCTGGTTAATGAAAGCTTTTATGCTTATGGTTATGATCAAACAATTTTAGTGTTTAGAACCAGAACGTAACCAGTGCCATTTGAAGGATATTTTGGAGATAATTTCTCAATCATACCCAAAAAAACAAATCTTCAATCACAACTTAAGGCGTGTAAAACAAATGCATACTGCCCAAGTATTCTTGTGCCATTTGGCTACACCAGTGCATTACCATTTTTCCTTTGCTATTTTTGCCCCTTGTGATTTTTATATATGTTTGGACTTTGCACATCTTAGAATCACTTCGCCTCATTTCCGGTTGCGGCTATGCGGAGCTAAGTCGCACATTCGGCGGCTCCTGCAAAAACAGACTTTTGGGCTCTTTTCAGGGCCCTAACGGCACTTTTTCGACATTTCCTGTTGTGGGAAGGCGATTATAACAGCTCCCCGATAGTATATGGCTTCTACTAGGAGCGGGGCGACTAAAAAGGTGGTGGTGGACCCGAAGAAGGTGCGAGGGAAGAAGAACAAAATGGCGGAGGGTGGAGACCAGGCAGCGTGGATGCAGTGGGCAGAGGAGCAGCAGGAGGGTATCCAGCGCTGCTTCAGAGGGATTAAAGCGGACCTGCTAGAGCTGATGAAGGCTTCTATTGATAAGCTGCTGGAGACACAGATGGCCCAGGGGGTGGCGATCCGCGAGGCTCGACAAAAGATCTCCAACAACGAGGACAAGATCTTAGGCCTGGCGGTAAAGGTGGAGGCGCATGAGGCGCTCCACAAGAAATGGCATGAGCGGTTGGAGGAGATGGAGAATCGGTCGAGGCGGAGGAATCTGCGGATTCTGGGCCTCCCGGAGGGGCTGGAGGGGCCGGGCGTGGAGGCCTATGTGGTCACCATGTTGAACTCGCTGATGGGAGCGGGATCCTTCCAGGGGCCCCTGGAGCTGGAAGGGGCCCATAGAGTGCTGGCGAGGAGGCCCAAGGCTAACGAGCCTCCGCGGGCGGTGCTGGTGAGGTTCCATCGGTTCGTCGATCGGGAGTGTGTACTCAGGTGGGCCAATAAGGAGAGGAGCAGCAGGTGGGAGAACACGGAGGTTCGAATATACCGGGACTGGAGTGCGGAGGTGGCGAAGAGGAGGGTCGGGTACAATTGAGTGAAGGCGGTGCTGCACAGGAAGGGGGTGAAGTTTGGCATGTTGCAGCCGCGTGACTGTGGGTCACCTACAGGGACCGGCATTATTTTGAGTCTCCGGAGGAGGCGTGCACCTTTGTTCAGGCCGATAAGATGGATACAGGTTGACTGTCGGGATGGGCGATTGGGGACTGCGATTGATATGTTATTTTTAAAAATAATTTTGAGAGGGGGGGGCCTTTGCTTTGGACCTGGTTTCTTTTTCTCTGTGTTTTTCTCTTTCGGGTCGGTGAGGGTGGTTGGGGCGGGTTGGGCACTGTTTTGGTTGGGTTGGTCGGGGGGGGGCTCTTGAAGGGGGGTAGGTAAACGGAACAGGGGTGGTGGCCAGTGGTAAGGTGGGGCCCCGTGGGGGAGGGGGAGGCCCGAGTCGGGGTTGAGGGGACTGGGCCTGCATCAGAGGTGGCGGGGCTGGGTAGGTGGAAAGCGCGGGCTTTTTCCCGCGCTGAAGACTGGATGGGGCGGGGCGGGGTCGGGGAAGCGAGGGTTGTTTCCCGCGCTGAGAAGGGAAGGGGGAGGGGGAGAGCCTATGGATGGGGAACGGGAGAGGAGGGTGTGTCACACCGTGGGAGGAGTCGAAGGAGAGGTGGGAGTGGCCAGGGTCAGCAGGAGTCAGCTGACTTGCGGAAGTGCAATGGGGGGAGTAAATCAGCTAGGATGGGTCCTAGCCCGGGGTGGGCGGGGGGAATCGAGTTGCTGCTGCTATGGTCAAGGGGGAGCTGGAGCGAGTGGGGGGGGGATCGAGACGGGAGTATGCCGCTGTGGGTAACGGGCCGGGTGTGGGTTGCGGGCGCGTGGCTGGTCGAGGAGCGGTCATGGCTAGTTGGCGGGGGAGAGGGGCGGGTAGCCCCCTGATCCGGCTGATAACCTGGAATGTAAGGGGACTGAATGGGCCGGTTAAGTGGGCCCGCGTGTTCGTGCACCTGAAGAGGCTGAAGGCGGATGTCGTTATGCTCCAGGAGACACACCTGAAGGTGGCAGACCAGGTAAGATTGAGGAAAGGCTGAGTAGGTCAGGTGTTTCACTCGGGGCTGGATGCCAAAAATCGAGGGGTGGCGATCTTGGTGGGAAAGAAGGTGTCATTCGAGGCGTCGAGCATTGTGGCAGATAATGGCGGTAGGTACGTAATGGTAAGTGGTAAGTTGCAGGGAGCGAGGGTGGTACTGGTCAATGTGTATGCCCCGAATTGGGACGATGCGGGTTTTATGTGGCGTATGTTGGGTCGGATCCCAGACTTGGAAGTGGGGGGCCTGATAATGGGAGGAGACTTTAACACGGTGCTGGATCCGGCCCAGGATCGCTCCAGGTCTAGGACGGGTAGGAAGCCGGCGGCGACTAGAGTGCTGAGGGAGTTTATGGACCAGGTGGGAGGGGTGGACCCTTGGAGATTTGCAAGGCCGAGGGCTAGGGAATTTTCATTCTTCTCGCATGTCCATAAAGCTTATTCCCGAATCGACTTTTTCATTTTGAGTAGGGCGCTGATAGCGAGAGTAGAGGATATTGAGTATTCGGCAATAGCCATTTCGGACCACGCCCAGCATTGGGTGGACTTGGAGATGGGGGAGGAGAGGAACCAGCGCCCATTGTGGCGCTTGGAGGTGGGGCTGTTGGCGGACGAGGAGGTGAGCGAGCGGGTCCGAGGAAGTATAGAGAGGCACTTGGAGACCAACGACAACGGGGAGGTCCGAGTGGGGATGGCATGGGAGGCGCTGAAGGCGGTGGTGAGTGGAGAGCTGATCTCCATTAGGGGCCACAAGGAGCGGAGGGAGCGGGGGGGGAGAGGGGGAGGCTGGTGGGGGAGATGGTGAGGGTAGACAGGAGGTATGCGGAGGTGCTCGAGGAAGGATTGTTGAGGAAGAGCCTCAGGCCAAATTGGACCTGGTGACCATCAGGAAGGCGGAGATGCAGTGGAGGAAAGCCCAGGGGGCGATTTACGAGTATAGGGAAAAGGCAAGCCGAATGCTGGTGCATCAGCTTCGGAAGTGGGATGCAGCTAGGGAGATTGGGGGAGTTAAGGACAGGGGAGTGAGTGTGGTGCGGAGTGGGGTTGGCATCAATGGGGTCTTCAGGGACTTTTACGAGGAATTGTACTGATCCGAGCCCCCACGGGAGGAGGGAGGGATGGGCCGCTTCCTGGACCAATTGAGGTTTCCAAACGTGGAAGAGGGACTGGTGGCGGGACTGGGGGCCCCGATTGGGCTGGAGGAGCTGACCAAAGGGATAGGAAGCATGCAGGCGGGGAAGGCACCGGGGCCGGACGGTTTCCCGGTCGAATCCTATAAAAACTATCTGGACCTGTTGGGCCCGTTGCTAGTCAGGACCTTCAATGAGGCAAGGAAGAGGAGGGGCTTTGCCCCCAATGATGTCCCGGGCACTGATCTCCTTGATCCTGAAGCGGGACAAGGATCCCCTGCAGTGTGGGTCTTACAGACCGATTTCCTTGCTAAATGTAGATGCCAAGCTGCTGGAGAAGGTCTTAGCCACGAGGATTGAGCATTGTGTGCCGCAGATCATCCTTGAAGACCAGACGGGGTTTGTGAAGGGGAGGCAGTTGAACGCGAATGTGCGGAGGCCTTTGAACTTTATCATGATGCCGGCGAGGGAGGGGGAGGCGGAGATAGTGGTGGCGATGGACGCTGAGAAAGCCTTCGATAGGGTAGAGTGGGGGTACCTGTGGGAGGTGCTGAAGAGGTTCGGGTTTGGGGAGGGGTTTGTCAGGTGGGTTAGGCTGTTGTATGAGGTCCCATTGCACTTCCGCAAGTCTAACGAAGACAGCCTCAAGTCAAACAAACAAAGAACAAAGAAATGTACAGCACAGGAACAGGCCCTTCGGCCCTCCAAGCCCGTGCCGACCATGCTGCCCGACTAAACTACAATCTTCTACACTTCCTGGGTCCGTATTCTTCTATTCCCATCCTATTCATATATTTGTCAAGATGCCCCTTAAATGTCCCTATCGTCCCTGCTTCCACTACCTCCTCCGGTAGCGAGTTCCAGGCACCCACTACCCTCTGCGTAAAAAACTTGCCTCGTACATCTACTCTAAACCTTGCCCCTCTCACCTTAAACCTATGCCCCCTAGTAATTGACCCCTCTACCCTGGGGAAAAGCCTCTGACTATCCACTCTGTCTATGCCCCCCATAATTTTGTATACCTCTATCAGGTCTCCCCTCAACCTCCTTCGTTCCAGTGAGAACAAACCGAGTTTATTCAATCGCTCCTCATAGCTAATGCCCTCCATACCAGGCAACATTCTGGTAAATCTCTTCTGCACCCTCTCTAAAGCCTCCACATCCTTCTGGTAGTGTCGCGACCAGAATTGAACACTATACTCCAAGTGTGGCCTAACGAAGGTTCTATACAGCTGCAACATGACTTGCCAATTCTTATACTCAATGCCCCGGCCAATGAAGGCAAGCATGCCGTATGCCTTCTTGACTACCTTCTCCACCTGTGTTGCCCCTTTCAATGACCTGTGGACCTGTACTCCTAGATCTCTTTGACTTTCAATACTCTTAAGGGTTCTACAGCCTCAAGTCCCTCAGCCTTTTCTCATAAGATCTTCCCTCCATACCAGGCAACATTCTGGTAAATCTCCTCTGCACCCTTTCCAATGCTTCCACACCCTTCCTATAATGTGGCGACCAGAATTGCACGCAATACTCCAAATGCGGCCGCACCAGAGTTTTGTACAGCTGCAACATGACCTCATGGCTCCGAAACTCAATCCCTCTACCAATAAAAGCTAACACACCGTACGCCTTCTTAACAACCCTCTCAACCTGGGTGGCATCTTTCAGGGATCTATGTACATGGACACCGAGATCTCTCTGCTCATCCACACTGCCAAGAATCTTACCATTAGCCCAGTACTCTGTCTTCCTGTTATTCCTTCCAAAATGAATCACCTCACACTTTTCTGCATTAAACTCCATTTGCCACCTCAGCCCAGCGCTGCAGCTTATCTATGTCCCTCTGTAACTTATAACATCCTTCCGCACTGTCCACAACTCCACCGACTTTAGTGTCACCTGCAAATTTACTCACCCATCCTTCTACGCCCTCCTCCAGGTCATTTATAAAAATGACAAACAGCAGTGGCCCCAAAACAGATCCTTGTGGTACACCACTAGTAACTGGACTGAGACCCAGCAACCTTATTTCTCAGCTTCATCATGAGCATGCTTCAATAACAAGCACAGTGCAACTCCAAGTGCACAACCTTTCCGAGCCTGATAGGGTTTAATGCAGTGAAAACATTTGTCTAGAGTCATCAGTCCAACTCGGCAATGCTACCATTATTTTTTGACAACACACAGCTCGATCTTTCAACCTCTTGAACATTTGAGTGCTTTTAGGTTGTTTGCACTTTTTAAAAATGGGATGTGGGTGTCACTGGCTATACCAGCATTTATTGCACACCCTAATAACACTTTTTTTGTAATATAAATTTAGAGTGCCCAATTCACTTTTTCCAATTAAGGGGCAATTTAGCATGGCCAATCCACCTACCCGGCACATCTTTGGGTTATGGGGGCGAAACCCACACAAACACGGGGAGAATGTACAAACTCCAAGTGGAGAGTATTCCATCACATTCCTGAAATGTGCCTTGTAGATGATGGGCTGGCCTTGGGGATCAAAGAGGTGCACTCTCTGCAGAATTCCGAGCCTCTGATTTGTTCTTGTTGCAACAGTATTTATATGAAAGGTCCAGTTCAGGTTTTGGTCAATGGTAACCACTAGGATGTTAATAGTGGGAAATTCAGTGATGGCAATGCCATTGAATGTGAAGAGGCAATGGTTAGATTCCCTCTTGTTTGAGATGATCATTGGCTGGCACTTGTGTAGTATGAATGTTACTTGTCACTTATCAGCCCAAGTATGAATGTTGTCCTGATCTTTCTACATAGGGGCATGGACTGCTTTAGTATCTGAGGAGTCTTGAATGGTGCTTAACATTGTGAAAACATCAGTGAACATCTCTATCGTGTTTTTCACCCTGGGGTAACACGAACTGCAACACGATGCAGTTAAATGATCAAGCCTACACGAAACGTAGGTGTTGGTTCAATAAGATTTATTGAACTTCAGTTACGAAGCACACAGCTGCCTGTGGATTGACTCTCTACTACTCTAAGTAAACTAACATTAACTATCTAGACCAGGATGGCTCTGATCCACGTGTAGAAGGTGTTGAATGATTTGTACACCCTGACTGTCACTACAGTTGTCACCAGTGGAAAGAGGCAGAGTGCTGATGCCTCGTGTGTTTTATAGTTGGAAGCCCCCCTCTGGTGTTCTGCCTGGTGATTGGTCATGTTCTGTTCTGTATGTTGATTGGCTCACCTGGGTGTCTGTCACTGCCTGCTTTTACCTCATGATGTGCATGGGTGCATATCATGACAATCTCTACTTCAGGTGCTATATTGAAAATCTGATTATAAATTGACCATCCCAATCTCAGAACAATGCAACCGTACCCCCGTTCCCCAATCACTGGCAAAGACTTCAATCGCTGGTATCAGCCGACCTCCCCCCCCCACCCCCCCCACCCCCCTCACCCCTCACCCCCCCTACCCCCGTCCCAACACAAATGATCGAAATAAGACGATAAGACACAGGAGCAGAATTCGGCTATTCGGCCCATCGAGTCTGCTCCATCATTCAATCATGGCTGATATTTTTCTCATCCCATTCTCCTGCCTTCTCTCCATAACCCCTTATTAATCAAGAACCTATCGATCTCTGTCTTAAAGACACTCAGTGATTTAGCCTTCTGCGACAAAGAGTTCTACAGATTCACGACCCTCTGGCTGAAGAAACTCCTCCTCATATCTGTTTTAAAGGATCATCCCTTTAGTCTGAGATGGTGTCCTCTGGTTCTAGTTTTTCCTACAAGTGGAAACAGCCTCTCCAGTCCACCCTATCCATGCCTCTCAGTATCCAGTAAGTTTCAAAAAAGGTTCCCTCCTCATCCTTCTAAACTCCAGCGAGGACTGACCCAGAATCATCAACCTATCCACAAATGACAAGTTCTTCATTCCAGGGATTATTGTTGTGAACCTCCTCTGGACTATTTCAAAGACCAGCACAACCTTCCTTATATTAGGGGCCTAACACTGTTCACATTATTCCAAATTGGGTCTGACCAGAGCCTTATACAACCTCAGAACTACATCCCTGCTCTTGTATTGGAATGATAGAGCCATGGAATCATAGCATGTACAGTGCAGAAGGAGGCCCTTCGACCCATTGTGTCTACACTGACGCTTAGAAAGAGCACCCCACTTAAACCACGCCTCCACCCTATTCCCGTAACCCAGTAACCCCACCTGACCTTTTTGGACACTAAGTGGCAATTTAGCATGGCCAATCCACCGAACCTGCACATCTTTGGACTGTGGGAGGAAACTGGAGCACCTGGAGGAATCCCATGCAGACACGGGGAGAAAGTGCAAACTCCATACAGTCACCCAAGGCCGGAATTGAACCCGGGTCCCTAGAGCTGTGAGGCAGCAATGATAACCACTGTGCCACCGTGCTACCCTCTCAACATGATGCTAACATTGCATTTGCCTTCCTAACTGCCAACTGAACCTGAATGTTACGCTGAAGAGAATCTTGAACAAGGACTCCTAAGTCTCTTTGCGCTTCTGATTTCCTAAGCATTTCCCCATTTAGAAAATAGTCTATGCCTCCATTCCTCCTTCCAAAGTGCATAACGTCACACTTTTCCACTTTGTATTCCATCTGCCACTTCTTTGCCCACTCTCCTAGCCTGTCAAAGTCCTTCTGCAGCCCCTCTGCTTTCTCAATACTACCTGTCCCTCTGCATATCTTTGCATCATCGGCAAATGTAGCAACAGTGCCTTCTTCCAGATCATTGATGTACATTGTGAAAAGTTGTGGTCCCATCACCGACCCCTGAGGTACACCACTAGTCACCGGCTGCCACCCTAAAAAAGACTCCTTTATCCCCACTAGGTCTTCTGCCAGTCAGCCAATCCTGTATCCATGCCAGGATCTTATTCTTAACACCGTGGGCTCTTAACCTATTTAACAGTCTCCTATGCGGCACCTTGTCAAAGGCCTTATGGAAATCTAAATAAATCACGTCCACTGGTGCTCCTTTGTCTAACTTCCTTGTTACTTCGCAAAGAACTCTAACAGATTTGTCAGACATGATCTTCGCTTGACAAAGCCGTGCTGACTCAGTCCTATTTTAGCATGCACTTCCAAGTACTCCGCGATCTCATCTTTAATAATGGACTCTGAAATCTTACCAATGACTGAAGTCAGGCTAACCAGTCTATAATTTCCTGTCTTCTGCCTCCCTCCCTTCCCAAACAGGGGTGTTACTTTAGCCACTTTCCAGTCCTCTGGGACCCTCCCTGCTTCCAGTGATTCCTGAAAGATCACCACCAATGCCTCCACAATCTCCTCAGCTGTCTCTTTTAGAACCCATCCCACTATGGGCTGCCAAAGCCATCCTCCCCTTTCAGCCTCCCCCCTGCACCCCCCCCCCCCCCCCCCACACACACACATTAGGCCCCACCCGTGGCAGTGACAACCTGGAAAAGGCAGGTTGGCACTACCAAGGTGCCCCAGGCAGTGCCAGGGCACCCTCCAGCATGTTCCTGACCACTCTAGGGCTACAAAGGCCTCTTAGCCCCTGGGATGATCATGTTTATCCAGGAAATTCAACAGTGGCTGCAAGAAGGTCCTAACTGAGGAACCCTTGCACTTCAATGTCTGACTGGTGCTGTTCAGGCAACAGAGGCTGAAAAAGATCCAGTCTAAACAAAATGCTCTAAAACTGCACACCTGCTCTTTCTAGGAAGCACTTTAGAGTAGAAAAAAAGCTACTGTGAAAAAAGCACTTTGACAGGACATGCGCTGAAAAGAGAAATCTTCATAGTTAATGCACCGTGAAGTACAATAAAACAAACAAACGTTTGAGATAGCCTTCAGCTGTCAATCAAGAGGCTTGTAAAAGTCAATGGCACGTGAAATTCAATATAAACAACAAAGTGCAAAGGAACTGGAATATATCAACAGTGAAACTGTAGAGTCGACTGTAATTTCAGGGGGTGAGGCGGAATGTAAACAAACAGCTTCAAAGGGAAATCTTCAAGTGGAGTAAAATACTCCTCCACGAAACAAGATCAAACATGGCTCTGTCTTGTGAGAGGATTTTAGGGCAAACATGCTGCATTCAGCTTTAATCTTAAGAATGAGATTAAAATGAATGTGAATTAGCTGTGATCCACCAGCTGGAGGAATGGGAAACTGTTTTGCGCCTGGTGCAAATCCAATTTCAGACCTCTCCCATAATTTTCCTGACAAAGCGGGATTTGTGGCGGGCGTAATATGGCCAGAGAATCACAACCCTCCTGCCCCTTGACTTTGACACCCATCACAATTTCACTACTATGCCTATAGGCAGCACGGTAGCACAGTGGTTCGCACAGTTGCTTCACAGCTCCAGGGTCCCAGGTTCGATTCCCAGCTTGGGTCACTGTCTGTGCGGAGTCTGCACGTCCTCCCCGTGACTGTATGGGTTTCCCCCGGATGTTCCGGTTTCCTCCCACAGCCCAAAGATGCACAGGTTAGGTGGATTGGCCATGCCTAATTGCCCTTCGTATCCAAAAAAGGTTAGGTGGGGTTACTGGGTTTACGGGATAAGCTGGAGGTGTGGGCTTAGATAGGGTGCTCTTTCCAAGGGCTGGTGCAGATTCGATGGGCAGTCAGGGGAAAGAAAACGAACGGGCAGACAGTGCAGATGTCCCTCGTGGCCTTTCCCCTTCAAAACAAGTATACCCTTTTGGATGCTGTTGGGGGGGGGTGACCTACCGGGGGAAGGCCCTAGCGGCCAGGTCTCTCGCACTGAGTCTGGCTCTGGGGCTCAGAAGGGAAGGGGGGAGAATAGAAAAACAATAGTGATAGGAGACTCACTGGTTAGGGGAATAGATAGGAGATTCTGTGGTCGCGAGCGAGTCTCCCGGAAGGTATGTTGCCTCCCGGGTGCCAGGGCCAGGGATGTCTCAGATCATGTCCTCAGGATCCTTAAGGGAGAGGGTGAGCAGCCAGATGTCGTGTTGCACATTGGTACCAATGACGTAGGTAGGAACAAGGGTGTGGATGTAATAAACAAGTTTAGGGAGTTAGGCTAGAAGTTAAAAGCCAGGACAGACCGAGTTGTCATCTCTGGTTTGTTGCCAGTGCCACGTGATAGCGAGGCTAGGAATAGGGAGAGAGTCCAGTTGAACACGTGGCTGCAGGAATGCTGTAGGAGGGAGGGCTTCAGATATTTGGATAATTGGAGCGCATTCTGGGGAAGGTGGGACCTGCAGGACAGGTTGCATCCGAACCAGAGGGGCACCAATATCCTGGGAGGGAGGTTTTCTAGTACTCTTCGGGAGGGTTTAAACTAATTTGGCAGGGGAATGGGAACCGGATTTGTAGTCCAGCAACTAAGGTAGCCGATGTTCAGGACGTCAAAGCGTGTAGTGAGGCAGTGGGGAAGGTAACACTGACAAAGGAGAGTACTTGCAGGTACGGAGATGGGTTGAAGTGTGTACACTTCAACGCAAGAAGCATCAGGAATAAGATGGGTGAACTTAAGGCATGGATCGGTACTTGGGACTACGATGTGGTGGCCATCACGGAAACCTGGATAGAAGAGGGGCAGAAATGGTTGTTGGAGGTTCCTGGTTCTAGATGTTTCAATAAGATTAGTGAGGGTGGTAAAAGAGGTGTGGGGGGGGGGGGGTTGCATTGTTAATTAGAGATAGTATAACTCACTTCTCCCAGTGAGCCAGAGAAGACTCAGCCAGAGTGAGCCAGCAAAGAGTGAGTTTGGGAATTTGAAGCTAGGTAGGAATTCAAAGCTGGGTTGGTGCTTTTTATCCCTGGTAAGTGACTGGAAAGTAGTTTTTCTTTATCTTTTCATTGGTATATTTATTTATTTTTTTCTTCGTTTTTGTTTGGAATTGTAGTTGTATAAGTTAACCGAATGTTTAAGACATGGCAGGAAATCCCAGACCCGTGTCATGCTCATCGTGTGCATTGTGGGAACTCAGGAACACGCCCACTGTCCCTGGCTCCTTCACGTGCAAGAAGTGTGTCCAGTTGCGGCTCCTGTTAGACCGCTTGACGTCTCTGGAGCTGCGGATGGACTCACTTTGGAGCATCCACTATGCTGAGGACGTCCTGGTAGCACATTTAACGAGTTTGTCACACTGCAGGTGAAAGTTACAGAGGGAGATAGAAAATGGGTGACCAAAAGACAGAGCAAGAGTAGGAAGGCTTTGCAGGTGTCCCCTGCGGTCATCTCCCTGCAAAACCGATATACCGCTTTGGATACTGTTGAGGTAGATGGGTCACCAGGGGAAGACAGCAGCAGCCAGGCTCATGGCACAGTGGCTGGCTCTGCTGCATAGCAGGGCAGGACGAAGAATGGCAGGGCTATAGTGATAGGGGACTCAATAGTAAGGGGAATAGACAGGCGGTTCTGCGGACGCAATCGAGACTCCAGGATGGTATGTTGCCTCCCTGGTGCAAGGGTCAAGGATGTCTCGGAGTGGCTGCAGTACATTTTGGGGGGTGGGGGTGGGGGGAGGGTGAACAGCCAGCTGTCGTGGTGCACATAAGCACCAACGATATAGGTACAAAACGGGACGAGGTCCTACAAGCTGAATTCAGGGAGTTAAGAGTTAAACTAAAAAGTAGGACCTCAAAGGTAGTAACCTCAGGATTGCTACCATGCCACGAGCTAATCAGAGTAAGAATGTCAGGATAGATAGGATGAATGTGTGGCTCGAGAGACGGTGCAAGAGGGAGGGATTCAAATTCCTGGGGCATTGGAACCGGTTCTGGGGAGGTGGGGCCAGTACAAACCGCACGGTCTGCATCTGGACAGGACTGGAACCGATGCCCTGGGGTGGGTGTTTGCTAGAGTTGTTGGGGAGGGTTTAATGTGGCAGGGGGATGGGAACCAATGCAGGAAGTCGGAAGGTAGTAAAACGGACAGAAACAAAAGGCAACAAAGGGGAAAGTGTAAGGCAGAGAAGCCATAGTCAAAAATCAAAAAGGGTGACAGTGCAAGGTACAGTGACTGAGGGGAGCTCAGTGAATAGGCCCAGTAATATTAAAAGGAATAAAATGGAACGTAAAAACATTAATGGTAAGCAACGCGGCAGGTTGTTACATGAAGATATGGGTTCAACGACAAGGAAAATTAGGAGAAAGGTTAAGAGGAAATGTAACTTGCGAGAGGTTACTGATCGAGGTGTGAAGATTCAAAACAGGGGTATAAAAGCCAACATAAGTGTACTTTACCTGAATGCTCGTAGTATTCGGAATGAGTTGATGGCGCAAATCATCGTGAATGACTATGATTTAGTGGCCATTCCTGAAACATGGTTAAAGGATGGTCAAGACTGGGAGTTAAATATCCGAGGGTATCAAACTATTCGGAAGGACAGAGTGGATGTTAAGGGAGGTGGTGTAGCTCTGTTATTTAAGGATTAATTCCAGGCAATAGTAAGGGATGACATTGGTGCTATGGAGGATAAGGTTGAATCCATTTGGGTGGAAATCAGGAATAGTAAGGCGAAAAAGTAACTGATAGGAGTAGTCTATAGGCCACCAAATAGTAACATTATGGTGGGGCAGGCAATAAACAAAGAAATAACTGATGCATGTAGGAATGGTACAGCAGTTATCATGGGGGATTTTAATCTACATGTCGATTGGTTTAACCAGGTCGGTCAAGGCAGACTTGAAGAAGAGTTTATAGAATGTATCCGCGATAGTTTCCTAGAACAGTATGTAATGGAACCTACAAGGGAACAAGCAGTCCTAGATCTGGTCCTGTGTAATGAGACAGGATTGATTAATGATCTCATAGTTAGGGATCCTCTCGGAAGGAGCGATCACAATGTGGTGGAATTTAAAATACAGATGGAGGGTGAGAAGGTGAAATCAAACACTAGTGTTTTGTGCTTAAACAAAGGAGGTTACAATGGGATGAGAGATGAACTAGCTAAGGTAGACTGGGAGCAAAGACTTTATGGTGAAACAGTTGAGGAACAGTGGAGAACCTTCCAAGCAATTTTTCACAGTGCTCAGCAAAGGTTTATACCAACAAAAAGGAAGGATGGTAGAAAGAGGGAAAATCGACCGTGGATATCGAAGGAAATAAGGGAGAGTATCAAATTGAAGGAAAAAACAAAACAAGTGGCAAAGATTAGTGGGACACTAGAGTACTGGGAAATCTTTAGGGAGCAACAGAAAGCTACTAAAAAAAAGCTATAAAGAAGAGTAAGATAGATTATGAGAGTGAACTAACTCAGAATATAAAAACAGATCGTAAAACTTTCTACAAATATATAAAACAAAAAAGCATGGCTAAGGTAAATATTGGTCCTTTGGAGGATGAGAAGGGAGATTTAATAATGGGAGATGAGGAAATGGCTGAGGAACTGAACAGGTTTTTTGGGTTGGTCTTCACAGTGGAAGACACAAATAACATGCCAGTGACTGATAGAAATGAGACTATGACAGGTGATGACCTTGAGATGATTGTTATCACAGGAGGTAGTGATGGGCAGGCTAATGGGGCTAAAGGTAGACAAGTCTCCTGGCGCTATGGAATGCATCCCAGAGTGCTAAGAGAGATGGCTAGGGAAATTGTAAATGCACTAGTGATAATTTACCAAAATTCACTAGACTCTGGGGTCCCAGCGGATTGGAAATTAGCAAACGTGACACCACTGTTTAAAAAAGAAGTAGGCAGAAAGCTGGTAATTATAGGCCAGTGAGCTTAACTTCGGTAGTAGGGAAGATGCTGGAATCTATCATCAAGGAAGAAATAGCGAGGCATCTGGATGGAAATTGTCCCATTGGGCAGATGCAGCATGGGTTCATAAAGGGCAGGTCGTGCCTAACTAATTTAGTAGAATTTTTTGAGGACATTACTAGTGCGGTAGATAACGGGGAGCCAATGGATGTGGTATATCTGGATTTCCTGAAAGCCTTTGACAAGGTGCCACACAAAAGGTTGCTGCATAAGATAAAGATGCATGGCATTAAGGGTAAAGTAGTAGCATGGATAGAGGATTGGTTAATTAATAGAAGCAAAGAGTGGGGATTAATGGGTGTTTCTCTGGTTGGCAATCAGTAGCTAGTGGTGTCCCTCAGGGATCAGTGTTGGGCCCACAATTGTTCACAATTTACATAGATGATTTGGAGTTGGGGACCAAGGGCAATGTGTCCAAGTTTGCAGACGACACTAAGATGAGTGGTAAAGCAGAAAGTGCAGAGGATACCGGAAGTCTGCAGAGGGATTTGGATAGGTTAATTGAATGGGCTAGGGTCTGGCAGATGAAAAACAATGTTGACAAATGTGAGGTTATCCATTTTGGTAGGAATAACAGCAAAAGGGATTATTATTTCAATGATAAAATATTAAAACATGCTGCTGTGCAGAGAGACCTGGGTGTGCTAGTGCATGAGTCGCAAAAAGTTGGTTTACAGGTGCAACAGGTGATTAAGAAGGCGAATGGAATTTTGTCCTTCATTGCTAGAGGGATGGAGTGTAAGACTAGGGAGGTTATGCTGCAATTGTATAAGGTGTTAGTGAGGCCACATCTGGAGTATTATGTCAGTTTTGGTCTCCTTACCTGAGAAAGGACGTACTGGCACTGGAGGGTGTGCAGAGGAGATTCACTAGGCTAATCCCAGAGCTGAAGGGGTTGGATTACGAGGAGCGGTTCAGTAGACTGGGACTGTACTCATTGGAATTTAGAAAGATGAGGGGGGATCTTATAGAAACATATAAAATTATGAAGGGAATAGATAGGATAGATGCGGGCAGGTTTTTTCCACTGGCGGGTGAAAGCAGAACTAGGGAATATAGCCTCAAAATGAGGGGAAGTAGATTTAGGACTGAGTTTAGGAGGAACTTCTTCACCCAAAGGGTTGTGAATCTATGGAATTCCTTGCCCAGTGAAGCAGTTGACGCTCCTTCATTAAATGGTTTTAAGATAAAGATAGATAGTTTTTTGAAGAATAAAGGGATTAAGGGTTATGGTGTTCGGGCTGGAAAGTGGAGCTGAGTCCACAAAAGATCAGTAATGATCTCATTGAATGGCGGAGTAGGCTCGAGGGGCCAGATGGCCTACTCCTGCTCCTAGTTCTTATGTTCTTATGTTTTTATGTTGTATAACAGCTGCAGAAAGGCAGTTCGAGGAGGATCTGCCTACTGAGGTAGTATGGGTTGAAGTCAGAAATAGGAAAGGAGCAGTCACCTTGTTGGGAGTTTTCTATAGGCCCCCCAAAAGCAGCAGAGATGTGGAGGAACAGATTGGGAAACAGATTTGGAAAGGTGCAGAAGTCACAGAGTAGTAGTCATGGGTGACTTCAACTTCCCAAATATTGAGTGGAAACTCTTTAGATCAAATAGTTTGCATGGGGTGGTGTTTGTGCAGTGTGTCCAGTAAGCTTTTCTAACACAGTATGTAGATTGTCCGACCAGAGGGGAGGGCATATTGGATTTGGTACTTGATAATGAACCAGGGCAAGTGATAGATTTGTTAGTGGGGGAGAATTTTGGAGATAGTGACCACAATTCGGTGACTTTCACTTTAGTAATGGAGAGGGATAGGTGCGTGTAACAGGGCAAGGTTTACAATTGGGAGAAGGGTAAATACAATGCTGTCAGACAAGAACTGAAGTGCATAAGTTGGGAACATAGGCTGTGGGAAGGACACAATTGAAATGTGGAACTTGTTCGAGGAACAGGTACTACGTATCCTTGATATTTATGTCTGTCAGGCAGGGAAGAGATGGTCGAGTGAGGGAACCATGGTTGACAAGAGAGGTTGAATGTCTTGTTCAGAGGAAGAAGGATACTTATGTAAGGCTGAGGAGACAAGGTTCAGACAGGGCGCTGGAGGGATACAAGATAGTCAAGAGGGAACTGAAGAAAGGGATTAGGAGAGCTAAGAGAGGGCATGAAAAATCTTTGGTGGGTAGGATCAAGGAAAACCCCAAGGTCTTTTACACGTATGTGAGCAATATGAGAATGACTCAAGGACAGTAGCGGGAGATTGTGTATTGAGTCTGAAGAGATAGAAGGGGTCTTGAATGAGTACTTTTGTTCAGTATTTACGAGAGGGGCCATATTGTTGGAGAGGACAGTGTGAAACAGACTGGTAAGCTCGAGGAGATACTTGTTAGGAAGGAAGATGTGTTGGGCATTTTGAAAAACTTGAGGACAGACAAATACCCTGAGCCTGACGGGATATATTCAAGGATTCTATGGGAAGCAAGAGATGAAATTGGAGCGCCGTTGGCAATGATCTTTTCATCCTCACTGTCAACAGGGGTGGTACCAGGGGATTGGAGAGTGGCGAATGTCGTACCCCTATTCAAAAAAGGGAATAGGGCTAGCCCTGGGAATTACAGGCCAGTTAGTCTTACTTCGGTGGTAGGCAAAGTAATGGAAAGGGTACTGAGGGATAGGATTTCTCAGCATCTGGAAAGACACTGCTTGATTAGGGATAGTCAGCCCGGATTTGTGAGGGGTAGGTCTTGCCTCACAAGTCTTATTGAATTCTTTGAGGAGGTGACCAAGCACGTGAATGAAGGTAAAGCAGTGAATGTAGTGTACATGGATTTTAGTACGGCATTTGATAAGGTTCCCCATGGTAGGCTTATGGAGAAAGTAAGGAGGCATGGGATAGTGGGAAATTTAGCCAGTTGGATAACGAACTGGCTAACCGATAGAAATCAGATAGTGGTGGTGGATGGCAAATATTCAGCCTGGATCCCAGTTACCAGTGGCGTACCGCAGTTCAGTTCTGGGTCCTCTGTTGTTTGTGATTTTCATTAATGACTTGGATGAGGGTGTTGAAGGGTGGGTCAGTAAATTTGCAGACGTTACAAAGATTGGTGGAGTTGTGGATAGTGAGGAGGGCTGTTGTCGGCTGCAAAGAGAAATAGATAGGGCGGAGAAGTGGCAGATGGCGATTAACCCTGAAAAGTGTGAGGTTGACAATATTGGAAGGACAAATATGAATGCGGAATACAGGGTTAACGGTAGGGTTCTTGGCAATGTGGAGGAGCAGAGAGATCTTGGGGTCTATGTTGATAGATCTTTGAAAGTTGCCACTCAAGTGGATAGAGCTGTGAAGAAGGCGTGCTTAGCGGTGTGCTAGCGTTCATAGCAGAGGGATTAACTTTAAGAGCCGTGAGGTGATGATGCAGCTGTACAAAACCTTGGTAAGGCCACATTTGGAGTACTGTGTGCAATTCTGGTCGCCTCATTTTAGGAAGGATGCGCAAGTTTTGGAAAAGTTGCAAAGGAGATTTACCAGGATGTTGCCTGGAATGGAGAGTAGGCCTTACGAGAAAAGATTGAGGGTGCTAGACCTTTTCCCATTAGAACAGAGAAGGATGAGGGGTGACTTGATAGAGGTTTATAAGATGATAAGTGGAATAGATAGAGTAGACTGTCAGAGACTTTTTCCTCGGGTGGAACAAACCATTACAAGGGGACATAAATTTAAGGTGAATGGTGGAAGCTATAGGGGGGATGTCAGAGGTAGGTTCTTTACCCAGAGAGTATTGGGGGCATGGAATGCACTGCCTGTGGAAGTAGTTGAGTCGGAAACATTAGGGACCTTCAAGCGGCTATTGGATAGGTACATGGATTACGGTAGAATGATAGGGTGTAGATTAATTTGTTCTTAATCTAGGACAAAAGTTCAGCACAACATCATGGGCCGAAGGGCCTGTTCTGTTCTGTATCTTTCTATGTTCTATGTTCTATGAATGGCCTCCTTCTGCACTGTAAATTCAATAATAATGGCATCTTCCCCTTCCCTACTTCAGGATTAAGGAGACTGTTTGCAGCCTCGATTTTCCACTTCACCCCAAACTAAGATTACAAGACCACTATGCGCTCTATCGCACAGATTGATCACGTTATAATGTCGCTCTCATTACCTCAGGTCATCTACCGTGGAATCTCTCATCCCAGCTCCTGCCATCTCCTGACTCGATTTCACTGCAGTTCTTTCCTGACTGCCCTGCCATCCTCCACATTCTGTGAACATCAGCTAATCCCAAAATCCATTGCCCATGATTTATTCTGCACTGAGAACTAACCCCCAACATTACTGATATCGATCAGATCGATTCTCCAGTATGTCAACGTTTCAATTCTTAACTTGTTTAAATTCTTCATGGCTGCCTTTCTCGCCATCTCTACACAACCTCTTTTGAACATTTAACCCCATCTTCTCCAAATTTTCCCTGGCCACTTGTTTTGTCCACTGTTGGCAGCCTTGCTCCATGATTTCCCCATTTAAACCTTATTACCTCCTGGTAACCACCCCCACCCCCCCCCCCCCCCACCCCCCCACCCCCCACCCCCCCCCCCCCACACACACACACACCACACACCCCCATTAAACCTCTTGACCTCCCTCATCCATAAACTTGTCCTTAAAACGCCCTTGGCTCAGATTTTCAGCACCTCATGTTCTATCTCTCCCTTTGCCTTGGCAGCCACTTGGATTGGAGTTTTGCAATGTGTGTTTGTCTTCTGTTATGAGGATACAACTGTATAAATTGAAGTTGTTGTTGAAATGCAAACCTTAAGTGAATAGTGTTACAAACATTTGTATGAATACGAGTCTAAAAATTCCACCTACACAACATAAATCACAAAATCAATCTACACTATGAGGAGACAGTGGACAATTATTTTATTTAAACCCCGTTCAAGAATATGCAACAAAATTCTCCATCGGAGGGCAGCACGGTGGCGCAGTGGGTTAGCCCTGATGCCTCATGGCGCCGAGGTCCCAGGTTCAATCCTGGCTCTGGGTCACTGTCCGTGTGGTGTTTGCACATTCTCCCTGTGTTTGCGTGGGTTTCGCGCCACAACCCAAAGATGTGCAAGGCAGGTGAATTGGCCACACTAAATTGCCCCTTAATTGGAAAAAAATAATTAGGTATTCTGAACTTATATTAAAAAAAAAGAAAAAATTCTCTGTCGGTGGGATCCTCGGGTCCGCTGGCAGCGCACTCATGACCGCGGGTTTCCCGGCGGCGTGGGGCGGCCACAATGGAAAACCCCTTTGGTCGGCTGCGGGAATGGATAATCCCACTGCCGGCGGGGGAGCGCCGTGCCGGAAAACGCGGCTGATGGACCGGAGAACCCCGCCCAAGAATTTTGGTTGTGGTTAGAATTAGAATATATTTCAATATAATTCTTAGGACGTGGCCAATGCTGAGAAAACTGCTGTTTTATTCCCTCGTAATGTCAATCAGATTGTTGATGCACTAGAATTGGATGTAGGCCAGATCAGGTGAGGATGGATCCTTGATTTTCCCCAAGGATTAGAGAACCGGGTTACTTTTTAAACAACAGCCCAAAGGTTTATTTGATCACTTTTGCCGATGTCAGCTTTATATTTCCAGATTTTTAACAATTCAAACTCCCAATTTGCCACAATGGGATCGGAACTTTCATTCTCAGGACTATCGGTCCAGGCCTATGGACTACAAGCCCAGCATCATAAACGCTGTGCTGCCTGTCGTGTTGGGTGTTCTGGTTTACAAACAAGCCAATAATGCTGGAAGTGGTGTAACGCTATTTTATTAACTTGTTCAACTATGCTAACCTACTGTAAATGTGCGTAGAAGCAATACCAGCTTAACTGTGGACCCTTTCCTATCACTAGCTATGGTGAGGCACTCAGCACATGGTGAATGTCTGTGATGCAGGCTGTGAGCTCTGTGCTCTGAGCTGGCTGCTGCTAGAATGAGCAGGAACTCTCCTGTCCCCTGTCTTTATAGTGCTTGTGCTCTCACTGGTGATTGGCTTCGGTGTTATATATGCTGGTTGGTCCTACTGCAAGTCCATCAGTGTGTGTATGTGATTGCACCATAGTGTACTGATGTATATTATGACACTGCCATTACTAAATGAACATGTTACAACGAATCCTGCTGTCACTCTTCAAGTGTACATCATGGAAATTCTGCGTGACAAGGAGTCAGTGGAAATGAGGCAACGTGAAGTGCAAGATATAGATCCAAATTATTTTCTTGAAACCTAACTCTCAGAGGAATAAAGTGAAGCCCAGATAACAAGCATACAGTATAAACCCTGCAACACTGACAAGTAAGAACAGAGAAAAGCCTGAAACTATTTCAAAACAAAAGAAAGAGAATAGAACCAAATAGGGAGAAGACATCAACTCAAACAAGGGAGATGAACTGTCACAGGGCATTACTGATGGAATTGTTGCCTCAACACGGTCTACCCCCTCACCCCATGCTCTCATTAATGGGCTCTAACGTGATTCCTTGTAACCTTTTCCATGGAGATATCATCAAGCATTATCAGATAAGAGAGATCAGACAAACCGAGCCATAGATCAAACATTGAGCAAAGTCCAAGGTATTAAAGATTACGAGGGGCATGGACAGGCTGGATAGGGAGCAGCTGTTCCCTTTAGTTGAAGGGTCAGTTATGAGGGAACACAAGTTCAAGGTGAGGGGCAACAGGTTTAGGGTGAAAAATCGTTATACCCAGTTGGCGGTGACGGCCTGGAATGTACTGCCCGGGAGGGTGGTAGAGGTGGGTTGCTTCACATCCTTTAAAAAGTACATGAATGAGCATTTGGCGCATCATAACATTCAAGGCTGTGTGCCAAGTTCTAGTAAATGGGATTACGTAGGCAGATCAGGTGTCTTTCATGCGCTAGTTCAGATTTGATGGGCCAATTGGCCTCTTCCGCACTGTGTGATTCTGTTATTGAAGCAATGTTTTGAGCAAGATCGCAAATAGATGGAAATCGATCATGTTGTGGTATTTGGCCCCTTTAAGGGGAAATCGTCTGACAGGGTTACACCAGGGGACCACTTTGGGAGTTCATCCTGGCAAGCGTGGTCTTTTGGTGATTCCTGATGCTGACTGGCAGCCACGAAGCTGCAAGACTCTGTAAGATAGTGTGTTGTAAATAAACGTTAGTTGCTTCATACCTAGCTGGTGATCCAAAGTTGTTACACATGTGAATCAATATTTTGTGACCAAAATTATTTTCCACAAGAGCAGAATTAGGCACAGCACTATTGTCACAATGTTGATTTCAAGAGTATTTCCTCTGTTCTGGGTTATAATCTAGTTTATAATCTTTATTAGTGTCACAAGTAAGCTAACATTAACACTGCAATGAAGTTACTGTGAAAACCCCATGTCTCTTGGGGACCTTTTCGTTGAGAAGAGTTTCCCGAGCCTGGAGGAGCTAGAGGAGGAGTTTGAGTTACCCAGTGGGAACGGATTTCGATACTTGCAGGTACAGGAATTTGTCCGGAGGCAGGTTCCAAGCTTCCCTTGCCTCCCTCTAAGGGGACTACAGGACAAGGTGATGTCAAAAACGGGGGGTGGGGAGGGGAGTGCCTCAGAAATATATAAGGAATTGATGGAGTGGGAAGTGATCCCAATCGGGGAGGTGAAGAAGAAGTGGGAAGACGAGTTGGGGGGGGGAGATGGAAGTTGGGCTATGGGAGAAGGCCCTGAAAAGAATTAATGCCTCCTCGTCCTGTGCCAGGCTTAGCCTGATCCAGTTCAAAGTGGTTAACAGGGCTCATGTGACTATGGCCCGGATGAGTAGGTTTTTTGAGGAGGTGGAGGACAGGTGTGGGTGGTGCGGGGGAAGCCCGGCGAATTATGTACATATGTTTTGGGCGTGTCCGAAGCTGAGGGTATTTTGGCAGGGACTCGCAGATGCCATGTCAGAGGTCCTGGAGTCCAGAGGTCGCAATATTTGGAGTGTTGGAAGATCTGGGAGCCCGGGGGGGAGAAAGGCTGACGTTTTGGCCTTTGCCTTCCTGGTGGCCCGGAGACGGATTTTGCTGGGATGGAGAGACTCGGAGCCTCCAAAGTCAGGGGTGTGCGTCAGTGAAATGGCAGAGTTCCTCAGGCTAGAGAAGATTAAGTTCGCCTTAAGGGGTTCAATACAAGGGTTCGCTCGGAGGTGGCAGCCGTTCATTAACTTCTTGAAGGAAAACTGACCGTCAGCAGAAGGGGGAGGGGAAATGGCGGGTTGGGGGGGGCGGTGGAAAGGGGAAGCATGGAAAAGGAGAATAAGGGCAGAGAATCTAATGTAATGGGTAGCTAAGAGATGGGGTGGGGTGAAGTTGGGTATATTGCAGTTGGGTTTTTGCGTGTGTCAGACCTTTCTGTTATCTAGAATGTTAATATGTTAAAATGTTAAAATTATAAATCCCTCAATAAAGTGTTTCCTAAAAAAAAAACCCTAGTCTTCGTACTCTGGCACCTGTTGGGGTACACTGAGGGAGAATTCAGAATGTCCAATTCACCTAACAAGCACATCTTTCGGGACTTGTGGGAGTAAACCGGAGCACCCGGAGGGAACCCAAGCAGACATGGGGAGAACGTGCAGACTCCGCACAGACAGTGACCCAAGCCGGGAATCGAACCCAGGCCCTTGGTGCTGTGAAGCCACAGTGCTAACCACTGTGCTACCGCGCATCAGGGTAAGCTTAGTTTTAAGGTCATTCAAAACGTACACAAGTTCTGGCAGTGAGGTAAATTTCATGCATACCAGGAGACCTTCATTTGTTTTTTGTCAGGTGTTGGTAATAATCAGCCTCCCAACTTAAATATGTGACCAGTTGTATGCTTGTATTGTATTCTGAAAGGTAATCCCTTTAAAATGATGATGTATTCCTACAAAAAAATAAGACTAGTTCCATGGAAAGTAATAATCATGTCACTGGAATTGAATTGACTGAGTAATAACTATTTTCTGTGAAGTAAAGTACTTTTACTTTGAGGTCTCACCTCTTCACAAATGACACCAATGTCGCTGGTACTGGATGATCAAGAGAAGGAAATTGGTTCGTAATGTGCATATCATGGAGTAAGTGTATTCAGGTGCACTGACAATCCTATTTCCCCATCATCAAGTTAGCAGGGTAAATTGATTTCTGTCTTATAGTGGGCTAAACAGCTGGCTTGTAATGCAGAACAAGGCCAGCAGCGCGGGTTCAATTCCCATACCGGCCTCCCCGAACAGGCGCCGGAATGTGGTGACTAGGGGCTTTTCACAGTAACTTCATTGAAGCCTACTTGTGACACTAAGTGATTATTCTATTCTATCCTATATCAGTACGAAGTCTTACAACACCAGTTTAAAGTCCAACAGGTTTGTTTCGATGTCACTAGCTTTCGGAGCACAGCTCCTTCCTCAGGTGAATGAAGAGGTCTGCTCCAGAAACACATATATAGACAAATTCAAAGATGCCAAACAATGCTAGGAATGCGACCATTAGCAGGTGATTAGAGGAGCGTAACAGACATCTACAGACGTTGAAAGATGCCCTCGTACGAACAGGATATGGCACTCGACAGTTCCAACGCGCCACAGCGAAAAACCGCACCGACCTCCTCAGAAGACAAACATGGGACACAACCGACAGAATACCCTTCGTCGTCCAGTACTTCCCCGGAGCGGAGAAACTACGTCATCTTCTTCACAGCCTTCAACACGTCATTGATGACGATGAACATCTTGCCAAGGTCATCCCCACACCCCCACTACTTGCCTTCAAACAACCGCGCAACCTCAAACGAACCATTGTTTGCAGCAAACTACCCAGTCTTCAGAACAGTGATCACGACACCACACAACCCTGTCATGGCAATCTCTGCAAGACGTGCCAGATCATCGACATGGATACCATTATTACACGTGAGAACACCACCCACCAGGTACGCGGCACATACTCGTGCGACTCGGCCAAAGTTGTCTACCTCATACGCTGCAGGAAAGGATGTCCCGAAGCGTGGTACATTGGCGAGACCATGCAGAAGCTGCGACAACGAATGAACGGACATCGCGCAACAATCACCAGGCAGGAATGTTCCCTTCCAGTCGGGGAACACTTCAGCAGTCAAGGGCATTCAACCTCTGATCTCCGGGTAAGCGTTCTCCAAGGCGGCCTTCAGGACCCGCGACAACGCAGAATCGCCGAGCAGAAACTTATAGCCAAGTTCCGCACACATGAGTGCGGCCTCAACCGGGACCTGGGATTCATGTCGCATTACATTCATCCCCCACCATCTGGCCTGCAAAATCCTACCAACTGTCCTGGCTTGATGCAATTCACACCTCTTTAACCTGGGGTTACCCCATCTCTGGATCTGTAAGGATTTAATCACCTGCTAATGGTCGCATTCCTAGCATTGTTTGGCATCTTTGCATTTGTCTATATATGTGTTTCTGGAGCAGACCTCTTCATTCACCTGAGGAAGGAGCTGTGCTCCGAAAGCTAGTGACATCGAAACAAACCTGTTGGACTTTAACCTGGTGTTGTAAGATTTCGTACTGTGCTCACCCCAGTCCAACACCGGCATCTCCACATCATCCTATATCAGAGAATTGGCTGGTCACCTGTACAAGCTTTAAAGATGGACAATGCCATTCCTAAAGGGGATCTATTCACCAGAAAGAGATATTGAAAATATCTAGTCATCAAAAAATGCTTTATTCCTCTGTGTTTCAAAAGAAAATAACTTTCTTTTGAAAGAATGGTGAAAATGGGAATCGGGCGTGGTCTTATCTGCACATATTTCTAAATTGCTGACTGTGCCAGGCAATTCGATATTACAATATGATCGCTGAGTAATTTGCAAGAAACATCAAGTTCTCAAAATTAATTAAATGTTCTAGTATTAAGACACTAAGTATATTACAGTATTGCAGTCGGACCATTTGTTCATGCATCCCAGTTTTATTCTCATCATAGATTATGCAAGGAGAAGGGGAGTTTCTGATGGTTGAATGTCAGGGCTTGATTTACCGGCCACATCCCACCTATTTCCCCATCATAGATTAGCAGGGTTAGTTGATTTCTACCTTACACAGCAGTATCAGAGACGGGACGCAGCCAGGTATATCCCATGAGAAGCCTTTTCCGGAATACCCAGTGGTCATTATACCTCGCGAGATCTAACCAGTTTGGAAGCCCACTGAACTCTGCTGATGCCGGTTTGAACGGCCATCCAGCATCTACTGACCTCGGCGGGGAGGCCCCAGTCGGGTGACGTTGTTGCAGGGGTCTCCCATGCGTTCGGCGACCCTAGGTGGTCGGCCTCCGAGCAAGGTGGCACCCCGACACCTTGACACTGCTAGCCTGGAACCCTGGCAGTGCCACCCAGGTACCAACCTGGCACTACCAGGGTGCCCAGGTGGCACTGAAGGCTGGCAGGGGCACTGCCAGGGTGGCAGGCCGCTAGTTTGCCCATTCCAGGGATCAGGCCAGTGGGTGCCCTGCCCGTGTGAGGTGTGGTGTGGGAGTGGGGGGGGAGGGGTGGAAGAGGGGGGCCCGAGGACTCCCTTATAGTTGCGTTGGGGCATGGGGGTGCTGGGGGTTGCGTCAGGAGTTCCTGAGCTCCCCATTGGTGTCCAAAATAGCAACAAAGTTCTATTAGATAATGGAATCATTCCCAGCCTGGTTCTACAAATGCCCGGAATGACCTCATTAATCTCGACCAGAACGGACTCTGTTTTTTTTTTGTTAAATCGCACCCTTATTTGTAATATCAACTACTATCAGGGATTTATTCCCCTGTCATTTCCTTGTAAACAATGTAGCATGGCTAGTTTATCAATAGCCTTTCTTGCTTTCCATCTATCCTCAGTTGTTTCCATCTGCTGGGTATAATGAAACGTACTTTTCTTTTAACTGAGTTCCAAGCCTTACATGAGCTCAATTTGACCAGTTTCTTGTTCAACATAAATTATAGACCACCTGTGAATAAAATCTGTGTCAGCATTGGAATTGACAATTTAAATTTCCCGTGGAATAAAATGCCTCCAATTTACATGTCTAGTTTTGGATAACTTTGGGTATGTTTTTTGGACTAGTTTGCCCAATAGCTCACTTGGTAAAGGCAACATGTTACTGAACTAGATAGGATAGAAGTTCAGTCTTGCGCAGCCAGGGGATCTTAGCCATGAAAGGAAGAATTCTTTCTGTACCATACAAGTGGGTCCTTTAGCAACTCAACTTGCTCGCAGAATTCTATTGATCGTGAGTGTGGTAACAGGGGTGGACAATTATAATCTATGGATTCTATGGTTTATATGGATAATCTAGTCCTGGCACCAAAATTACCTCAGTGAATTTTAAAATTTATCATCCTATTAACTTTTATGTTTCACAAGTTGTTTGCGATTTGAAAAATGAAGAAATGAGGTGACTGTGCTGGGAGATCTCAGCAGGCAGCAGGAGTCGCTGGTCATACCCCAGCAAGCAGTGAAAACAAAGCCAGATCTTAAAAGACAACTGCTGGTAACCTCAGAGAGAGAATTAAAGGCACTGTGTGGTAAAAGTTACTCGGCTTCTTTAGGTCTTAAAACATATAAAGTTTTACTAACCAGATAAGGAAGGTTAGCTCTGAAGATAGTTACATTTTAAATGTTTGGAATAGTTTAAATATATTTTTACTGTGTGAAGCCATTTTATTTTATTATTTTTCCTATTTCTTAATAAACATCCACTTTACTATAAAATCATCAAAAGTAGTCGGGGACATAATTTCTGGATTTCAAAACCACTCCTTATTCTATACAAATCCCAAACACAAATGTGAAGGCAGTTGTTTCAAATTTCCTTTCTGGGATTGGAACAGCTTGGCATTCACCATCAGCTGCACCCTTAACACTTAGGGCAATATCTAACACTGTTTAGCTGCCAGACACTTAATTTTCCTCCCTTGCTGAGACCACTGCAGGTTCTCCCTTCCCAACCTGCTCCCGGCAGACGCTGGGTTCCCTGCCCATTTCTTTATGTCTCAGAACCATCCAGCAAACATGGCAGCCATCGCTGGCTTATTGCTGAGAAGTGCCTGGATAATGGGGCGGTCCTCGTAATGGCCTACATGTATTTCATATTGTTCCCAAGCCTAATTATCAATCATTAAAGGCCTCTGTATTGGCCAGAACTTTCAAAGGTGTTATGACCCCCACCAGACCCACAGGGGTGAACCAATTGATCTCCCGTGAGTCTCGAGCAGCAGCGACACATCAGCATGGTATTGGACTTGGAACATAAAAGCCGGCCCAGGTAGGAGCCATGGGTTGTATGCAGTCCCGGCTGGAACTTGAATTGTGCTTGCAAATAGTTGATTTTCACAATAAACCTTTTTGTTAAACTCTCTTACCAGACTCCTCTGTGACCACTAAAAAATGATAAATGGATGTGCTTGTTGAGGCTCTTCTGTTCCATTGATAGGCCTCTATTTTCTTTGGTTGCTATTGTACTGGTCCGACTGCAGCTCTGCTGGAACCTTCTGCCTGTTGAGGGGCTTGTTCCTACCTGAAGCCCAGTCTGCCAGTCTGCAAGCACAATGGCCTGGCTCAAATTGGATCAGGATTTGGGGTGACAGGCAGGTATATTACCCCTTCGTTGGGCAGGAAGATGAGAATTCATGCCTGGACTCAAGCCGAAGATGCCTCTGATCTTCGTGGTTCAAATCCACATCAGATAGTGATTCATGTAACTGTGGGACTGTGTGGCCCAATGATATGCAGCAACAATCACATTGCAAGAGAATTGTTTTCAATTTGAACCTGCACCACCACTAAATACCCCCCCCCCATGCCTCAACTCCGACCCCCCCCCCCCTCCCTTCCCCCCCCCCCCCTCCACTGCCCTGGATGTCCTAGTGATAACTCAAACAAATAACCAAACAGAGTGTTAAAAGTAGGCATCATGACTAGCTGGTGTTTTAGCCCTCCTTAGCTGTTATACTGTCAGTACAGGAATATTGTGTTGTTTGAGAAGTTCACTCAACTAAACAATAACTCTGGAAATTCACTGCAGGTGAAAAAGGGATCCACACCTAGCATGCTTAAAATTGTATCAAATTTTTCTTTGTGGTGATGATTGTTACTTAATTAGACACATTGATTTGAAAAATAAAACCTCTTTGCAATAAGATAGGCACTAAATTCATTTCCCAGTTCTAAACTTGGGGTAGAATTTCTCAGAAGAAGTCATAATAATGGACTTGAAATGTCTGCCGAGATTCACTGGTCTCCCCGTGGGATGTTTCTCGGTGGCGGGAGGGGGCCAGCCATTGAACGGCAGCAGGATATTCTGGTCCCACCACTGTCAATGAGATTTCCCATTGAATCTACCCCACATCACCAGGAAACCCGCGGCAGACCTGTGCCGTCGATAGGACCGGAATTCCCACCGGCGCGAGCAGCCGAAAGATCTCTGTTTTTCTCCCCACAGATGCTGCCAGGCCTGCTGAGGTTTTCCAGTATTTTCTGCTTTTACTACAGCAGAATTTCCACTTTGGGTGCAATTGTGTCATTCGATACAATTTGCCTTTGAAATTGGGCTATTGCGTTTAGAGTTCAAGATTTTCAGAAATATATTTGTGTAAGCGGAGAGGTAAAATCTTCCCTGAAATAGTGTAATCGATCAGCATTATAGAGCATAATTTTTTTTTAAATATTCATTGTTTTTAAGACTGGTGCTTGCTGCAGATTTATTATTACAGCGGAAAATTGATTTATCACAAACAATAGCATTTTTAATCAGTGTTTATTTCTCCACCTGAGTAAACTGATTTTAAATCACTGAAATTGACTTTTAATCAAAGCTATAATGAAACATTTATTAGTTTCATTGTACACGAGTCAGTTTTTGGACATTAAATTTTGAAAATGTTTATGAAAAACTTATAAAATGAGCCCCCGAATGCCTGCCTATACATGCCACCCAAAAAAGTACTCAAATTGAAGTGCTTCCTTGAATGGATTCTGGCATATAATGAAGTGTGTTAAACTAAGTCCCATCGAGGGTTAACTGCAGTGGTCTGTGATGCCACAGAAGGAAATTACATATATGCATGTGATCTGAAAGTCTAGTAGGAAGCAGGATGGAGAGAATAGAGTGTAATGAAGTGCTCTCATAATTAAACATTCACTTGGTAGCACTTGAGTATTGCTGAAAAAAGGAGACATGGGGCGCGATTCTCCGACCCCCCACCGGGTCGGAGAATCGTCGGGGGCCGGTGTGAATCCCGCCCCTGCCGTGTTGCGAATTCTCCGCCACAGGAGATTCAACGGGGGCGGGAATCGCGCCGCGCCGGTCGGCGGGAATCCCCCGGCGATTCTCCAGTCCGCGATGGGCCGAAGTCCCGCCGCTGTCAACCCACGGCAGTCGGCGTGGGTTGAACCACCTTTGGGACGGCGGGACACGGCGGCGCGGACGGGCTCCGGGGTCCTGGGGGGGGCGCGGGGGATCTGGCTCCGGGGGGTGCCCTCACGGTGGCCTGGCCCACGATCGGGGCCCACCGATCCGCGGGCGGGCCTGTGCCATGGGGGCACTCTTTTCCTTCTGTCTCCACCATGGCGAAGGCGGAAGAGACCACCTCCACTGCGCATGCGCAGGGATGCCGTGAGCGGCCGCTGACGCTCCCGCGCATGCGCCGCACGGCAAAGTCATTTCCGCTCAAGCTGGCAGGGCACCAAAGGCCTTTCCCGCCAGCTGGCAGGGCGGAAATCAGTCTGGCGCGGGCCTAGCCCCTCAAGGTGAGGGCTCGGCCCCTCAAGATGCGCACCTTTGGGGCGGCGCAATGCCTGGACTGATTCGCGCTGTTTTTGGCGCCGGTCAGCGGACATCGCGTCGATATCGGAGAATCCCGCCCATGATGTCAAAATCTTTTGTCTTGTACTCATCAGGGCAGATGCAATAATGCTTTAGTGGAGGCTTTAGAGAGGGTGCAGAAGAGATTTACCAGAATGTTGCCTGGTATGGAGGGCATTAGCTATGAGGAGCGGTTGAATAAACTCGGTTTGTTCTCACTGGAATGAAGGAGGTTGAGGGGCGACCTGATAGAGGTCTACAAAATTATGAGGGGCATAGACAGAGTGGATAGTCAGAGGCTTTTTACCCGGGGTAGAGGGGTCAATTACTAGGGGGCATAGGTTTAAGGTGAGAGGGGCAAGGTTTAGAGTAGATGTACGAGGCAAGTTTTTTACACAGAGGGTAGTGGGTGCCTGGAACTCGCTACCGGAGGAGGTGATGACAAATACATGAATAGGATGGGAATAGAGGGATACGGACCCAGGAAGTGTAGAAGATTGTAGTTTAGTCGGGCAGCATGGTCGGCACGGGCTTGGAGGGCCGAAGGGCCTGTTCTTGTGCTGTACATTTCTTTGATCTTTGTTCAAATTCCAAAGGAAACAACAATTAATACTGCATGGGAAGAGGATGCTGATTGGTTGGACTTTGATCGTTGGAGGCATTGAGATGGAGAATGCAAAATGAAGCAGCTAACGTCCAAACTAATGTTTAAATTCACATTGGGCAAGTTCACGCTGGTCAAGACAAGCCCATGGGAAATGAACCAGCTGCTCACTCTGCTGTTAACTTGCTCACACACCAAGGTTTCTTCAGGATAATGGGGAAGTGGCATTGGAGTTGTAAAGGAATTACTGAAAAGGAATGGGGATTTTCAATTCGTGCTTTTGAGTTGTAGATATTTACCCTTGCAGAATGGATTGGCTCCATGGGAGTTGCTCATTAAAACAAGGTGACGGACCACAGATTGCTACCCTTCTGCATACTCACATTTCAGATCTTACATTGTATAAATGGAACAGGGAGCAGTAGGAAGAAACAAAAGAGGTTTGATTGCAATTAAGCAACAGTTTGAAAAATAATTGCGACCAGAGAGGTTGCGAATATCAGAAATAAAAAACAGATACTAAAGCAGCTGATCCTGGACCATTTATTAGGTTGAATTCTGTTCAACAGCGTTCAGAGGGCCATCAGCAGTTTGAGAAGCCTTACTCCACACAAACAAGGGGAAAAACAAGGGATGGTAAAAGAGTGGTAGCTCGATGTGAGGGAAGTTGAGAATCTCCAGCAACCTGAGGAAGGAGAGAGAACACGGAGAGAGAACGAAAAGTGACATTTATCTAAAAGAGCAGAAAGAGATCACAAAAATTTCCGGCAAAACCTCAAACACTGAAATGTTCAGAATGATTAGAATGATTCGTGCTCACATTTCCAGAATCTTTTGCACCCGTTCGATCAATTTCACCCTGATATCAAACCATTCAAACCTTTTTGAGGAAGTGCTTGTAAATAATGCTCTGTATTTTCAGTGGTGTAATTGTCTGTCTGAGCTTCATTCCATTTTATCCAGCTTCCAGGAACTTTTTAGTCAACAATTACCCCAAAACTAATGTTTTAGTGCAGTTGTATCCAGTTCATACTTTTCAGGTCAATTTTAGAAATTGATGTTGGTCAGCATGCTGAGATTTCCATTAAGTTCTTTTCTTGAAGCAGCAAGCTGTGTTACTGCCTTATCAGCAGAGTAAAACACAAGAGAGACTTCCAGTATACTCAGAGCCAAAATCATAGCTTGGTTCTTTTACTTTCGTGTTTGCACCAGTTTTTCTTCCTCTTCTCCATCTCTCTGCACTCCCATAGCATTCCTAGCTGTGTGTGTGTTTTTAAAATTAATTTGCTGGAAGTGGGCATGGCTGGTTAGGCCAGGATTTATTGTGCATCCCTAGTTGCCCTACATAAGGCGGTGGTGAGTTGCCTTCTTGAACCGCAGCAGTCCCTGGGGTATAGGTACACCCACAGTGCTGTTAGGGAGGGAGTTCCAGGATTGTGACCCAGCAAGAGTAAAGGAACGGTGATATATTTCCAAGTCAGGGTGGTGAGTGACTTGGAGGTGTGCCCAGGTATCTGCTGCTCTCGTCCTTTAAATCTGTGCTCTCTGATTTTCGATTATTTTCTGAGCAGCAACTGCTTATCCTCAGCTACGCTGTCCAGCTCCCTGACCACTGTCTCGAGCTAAACCAGGCTGTCAGCCACCTCAGCATCATAGAATTTCATAGAATTTACAGTGCAAAAGGAGGCCATTCAGCCCATCGAGTCTACACCAGACCTTGGAAAGAGCACCCCACACAAGCCCCACGCCTCCATCCCATGCCCTTTATTCCCATAACCCAACCTAACCTTTTTTTTTGGACACTAAGGGCAATTTAGCATGGACAATCCACCTAACCTGCACATCTTTGGACTGTGGGAGGAAACCGGAGCACCCGGTGAAAACCCACGCATACACGGGGAGAACGTGCAGACTCCACATAGACAGTGACCCAAGCCAGGAATCGAACCTGGGATCCTGGCGCTGTGAAGCAACTGTGCTAACCACTATGCTACCGTGCTGCCCTAGTCATATTTGCCCTTGAGCTGAGCTTCCAGGTTCAATATCCCCCCCATCACAAAGACCGCCTCTTTCACCTCCATAGCATCACCATTCAGCATTGCCTCAGTCCAGCTCTGTTAAAAGTTCATTTATGCTTCTGTTATTTCTGGACTCAACAATTCCAAAGCATCCAGGCCTTCCTTCCATCCTTTATAAACGTAAGCTCATCCAAACCTTTGTTGCCTGAATCCGAAGCCACATTAAGTTCTGCTCTGTCATTACACTGGTTTGCATCGGCCTATAATGGCTGCCAGTCAACTAATGTTTCACAATTAAATTTCTCATCCTCCTGATGAAGCCCCTCCATCACTGGCCTCCCTCGAACCTTGTACCACCTATGTCCCTACTACCCTCCCAAAACTCTGCATTCATGCAATTCTGGCTTCTTGAGCATCTCATGGGGCAACACGGTAGCACAGTGGTTAGCACTGTCGCTTCACAGCTCCAGGATCCCAGGTTCAATTCCTGGCTTGGGCCACTGTCTGTGCGGAGTCTGCACGTTCTCCCCGTGTCTGTGTGCGTTTCCTCCGGGTGCTCCGGTTTCCTCCCACAGTCCAAAGATGTGCAGGTTAGGTGGATTGGCCATGCTAAATTGCCCTTAATGTCCAGAAAGGTTAGGTTGGATTACAGGGATAGGGAGACATGGGCTTAAGTAGGGTGCTCTCGGGCAGCACGGTGGCTCAGTGGTTAGCACTGCAGCCTCACGGCGCCGAGGTCTCAGGTTCGATCCTAGTCCTGGGCCACTGTCTCCAACTCCCGTTCTTTAAAACCTACCTTGCTGACCAAGCATTACCCATCATAATATCTCCCACTTTCATTCTGTCTTTGTCTTTTTTTTTGACTGCAAAGCATCTTGGTTCATTTTCTTACACTAAAATTGTGATAAACAAGTGCAACTTTTTTGATTGATGTTATTGCTTACGGGATGATAAAGGCGCCAGCTGACGTAATTTTCATGATTGCTCCTTTTGTTAAAACCATTGTGTCAACTACTCCTTTTTGTACATATGATGAAGCAAATAAATTCCTGTCAGTTTAACAACAGAGAAGTAAAATAAACCTGCATTAAAAAAAACACAAGGGTGCACGATTGAAACAAGTCCAATTTAGGTATTTTCTAAAATTAAAATGATTTGGTAGTCCGTCCCAGGAGTACAAAGGCTATCAAAGTCAATGAAGTATTACTTGATTACCACCGACGTTACACAGGGTGGAGTGTGGTAAGATGTCACCTGAGTGTGTTGCTCTAGTGATCTTCCCCGTGTTCATTCCTGTTTGGATGACATTTGGCTGAGTTCTAAATAAACATCATACACTTGTTCCGTGCTGGTATCCCTCCATGTCATGAAGTGCAGTATGCCCCAATATATAAAGCATTTTAGGTGGCAGGTGCACTGATCTATGAAAGGGATAATCTCGACTCTAGCCGTGTAAACATAAATCAAAGAGAGCAGCTCCCACAGGGAACTCGGGTCAAGCCAGGATTCTGTGGGGGTTTTTTAAACAATGTTTTTATTGTTTTTTTACATTCGACCTGTAACAATGTTGTTACATCAGTGTTCAAGCATATAGGACAAGAGAACCAATGAAAATGCACAGTATAAAATATAACACAAACTGGGAATTAATGTAATCTATTATAAATAACTGGAGAAAATGTGTACAGGTTTGGGAGCCTGTTTGTGTTAGGCCCCGGGTTATCAGCTGCCCGATTGCCCTGTTCCACTATTTCTGTGTAGCTCCCTGATATTAAAACATGCCAGGGGCCTGCTTGTGGTCACCAAGGTTTGTCCTTCTTGTTGATGTCTTGGACATCGTTCCCGGGTTTCTATCCCTTCTTCAGTGTCCTTTTGGTTCCTTTGCCCTGTTTCCCCTGTGTGTTTGTCTTTCCTTCTCCCTTCTTTGATCCCTTCCCATCGCCGGTCGCCTTCCATTACCTCCTTTTCATTCATTGTCTGTTTCAGCCCCATTTTCTGCACTGAGGAGCTCTGCTTGCCGGAGTCCCCAACGTGACTCCCGAATACCCCCCAAGTCCCAACTCGCTATAAGGGGATCCACAGGCCTCCCCCGTTCCCCGCAACCCCCACACTCATGCAGGGTACACCCTAGTCCAATCAACAGTAATCCCGTAATTGCAAGTTGATGTGTGTGGAAGATGTAGGGCCTGATCTAACCAATTGGGATCAGAGTCCCACAGTGAGCATGTTTAGTTGCGTGTTTCTCGGTGCTCACGACTCCAGTTAGATACAGGGAATCAGTGGGGAACTCATGGCCAAGGCCGCATCCTTAGTCCGGTTTTCTGCACTAAGTAGCCCTGCTCGTCTAAACTCCTCAGTGCAGTGAGAAACAAATGGTGTCCCAATCTCGCGACTCCCCCGATGCAACCCCCGAATCGCCCCAAAGCCACAATTCACCCATAAAGGAGTCCTTGGGCCTCCTGCACTCTACCTCACATGCACATGGCACCATCAAGTCCGATCCACATCCGTAAAATAATACCAGCTTGGCACCATGGCAGTGGCCCTGCCAGCTGGCCGTTCCACCTGGGCACCTTGGCAGTGACTGGGAGGCATTCAGGTGGCACTGCCAGGGTGTCAGGCTGGCAGTTCCAGGGTGCCAAGCTGGCACCAGCAGTGCCACCCTTCGCAGAGGACAAGCATCTGGGGGACACCCACCAGTGCCATTCTGCCTGGACCCCGTTTGCGGGGACCAGTACTGAACAGCGCTTCCATGAGGGCTCCAAGGTGAAGGGGATAGATTCCAATGCCTTGGTTACCTCAGGGAACTGCATATTAGAATGAGACTAGCTGTCTTGCTCTAATATGTAGATGTGCTAAAAAGTGATCCTGCCCACAACAGGCAGGATTCACATCGCAATGTCTCGCGAGATCGCATTAGTTCTCTCAAAATGTAGTGAACCGTGTAGATCCCGGGAGCAGGGTCTCCCGGCATCTACTAGCCACATTGCACTGCGGTGTACTGACTTTCAGATGCAACATGGCCGGCAGATCATGCAGTAATTCATGAAGTCCCCGCCTTCTCAGCCGTGCCCCTCACCTGAGGTGCGTTGATCCTCAGGATAAACCACCACCAGCCAGCTCTCCCCCTCAAAGAGAAAAGCAGCCTATGGTCATCTGAGACCATGGTGACTTTACTTTATCCAATGCCTCAGTTGAAGTCAAACAATGTCTTGCATTTTAATCTTCATTGTAGAAGTTTAAGCAATTAAGTTGCTTGCTAAGCCATTTCAGAGGGCAGTACTTCAGCGTATTTTTTTTTGCCTGAGAGCATACCTGAGATTTTACTGCAATTTGTTGCGTGGAAAGCATCTTTGTTCATTCAGCATTTTCTTCCAACAGTTCACAAAACATTCAGGAATGCAGATTGTGGGAAATTGTAGTTGAGATCTGTGCACCTAACTTTCAGAGATCTTTTTTCTTAATCAATTTATTTTGGGATCAATTCTTGCCACAGAAAGTCTTGGGGGTACAGTAGTGGTATCCCTACCTCTGCACCAGAAACTCCAGATTCAAGTCCCTGCCAGGACTTGTTAGCCACGGGCGGAGTGTTCAGGCCATCGTTCAACAGGCTGATGATAACCCATCAAATCCTTTCAGTACATCTCCACTATTCCCAGATGGGAAAAGGTGTGTGTGTGAAGATATGCCGAAAACAATTTGTTGCTATTTACAAGGTTGCCTCAGTGTTCTTCTCTGATTAATTTGTACAGATGTGCTGAAAGGGGTAATAAACTATAACTTTCTTATGAGCAGGCTCTCAGTTTTAACAGTATCCTGTGGTTACTCAGTGAAAGTTATCTTTCAAACAATCACATTCTCGTTATTTGTAGACAAAGTGAAAGTGACAGTGAGACAAATATGTTTTTTAATTAATTCTCGAGATGTGGATGTCACTGGCAAGGCTATTATCCATCCCCCAGTGCCCTTGAGAAGGTAGTGGTGAGCCTCCTTCTTGATCCACTGCAGTATGTATGGATTACCCTTTTTATGAAGTGGGTTATGATATAAATTGAGCAGCTTGCTGGGCAGTTGCCCTTCGCAGGGAAGTTGAGAGAGAAGCACATCACTGCGGGTCTGGAGTTACATGTAAGCAATTGTCCTCCTAAAAATCACGGGGGAACCTGACAGGGTTTTTATTACCATAGAATCATGGAATCATAGAATTTACGATGCAGAAGGAGGCCATTCGGCCCATCGAGTCCGCACCGGCCATCGGAAAGAACACCCCACTTAAGCCCACACCTCCATCCCATCCCCGCAACTCAACAACACCACCCAACCTTTTGGATGGATGGATTTGTTTATTGTCACGTGTACCGAGGTACAGTGAAAAGTATTTTTCTACGAGCAGCTCAACAGATTGTTAAGTACATGAAAAAAGTAGATCTGTTAGGGATAGCTCACAGAGAGTCACCTCGCTCCGGCGCCATCCTGTGCAGAAGACACTAAGGGCAATTTAGCATGGCCAATCCACCTAACCTGCACATCTTTGGACAGTGGGATCAAATCGGAGAACCTGGAGGTTGTCAAAAGATTAGATGCGGTTCCAGGGATATTGCAGGTCAATGGTCGTAGGTAAGGTGCTCTTTCAGAGAGGCAGTGCAGACTCTGTGGGCTAAATGGCTCCTTCTGCCCTGTAGGGATCCTGTGATTCTATCAATGAAAGAGGCCAGGCTGCCTCACTGAATTTAAATTACTGGAGGACAGGAAAATGGATAGAATCTGATAACTGCCAGATCAGGGCTAATGACAAAGAATATTAATTCACTCATTTTTGTGCAAAGAGTAAAGAAGGAACCAGCATTAATATAGTACCTTTCAGGAAGGCGTCCCAATGCTTTCCCACAATGAAGTTCCTCTACAGTGTAATTCACAGGGTAACAATTGGGAAATTTCATGAACTCTTCCAATTAACTTTCCTCTGCACACAGGTTGCATTAGGTAACATTGCATCTTATAGGATTACCACACAAGGCTCTAACCTAACATCTAGGGCGGAATTCTCCGTTATCGGCGGAAAGTCCGCCGATCGGCGCAAAAAACGGCGCAAATCCCACTTGCGTCACGTCATAAAAATGGGCCGATAGTCTCCGGCCCGAAATGGGCTAGCAGCGACGTGATGGGATCCGCGCTTGCGCAATGGTTCACGCCGTGCAGCGTCATACGCGCTGCACGGCGTGACGGCTCATAAGGCCGCGCAGCTCCCCCCCACCCGACCGCAACACCCGACCGCAACACCCGACTGGATGGCTAGCCGTCGCTCAGCCCCGAGGTTCGAGTCACGCGATGTGGAGGCGCTCCTGGACGCGGTGGAGCAGAGGAGGGACGCCCTGTATCCCGGGCACGGCCGCAGGGTTGCCCCACGCCACAGCCGGCGTCTGTGGAGGGAAGTGGCAGAGGCCGTCACCGCTGTGGCCCTAACACCACGGACAGGCACCCAGTGCCACAAGAAGGTGAACAACCTCGTCAGAGCAGGCAGGGTGAGCCTCCCCATATCCCCCATATCCCCCCTTCCCCATATCCCCCCTCCCCCATATCCCCCATGTCCCCCCCTCCCCCATATCCCCCTTCCCCCATATCCCCCCTCCCCCATATCCCCCCTCCCCCATATCCCCCCTCCCCCATATCCCCCTCCCCCATATCCCCCCTCCCCCATATCCCCCCTCCCCCATATCCCCCATACCCCCCCTCCCCCATACCCCTCTCCCCCATATCCCCCTCCCCCATATCCCCCCCCGCCCCATATCCCCCCTCCCCCATATCCCCCCTCCCCCATATCCCCCATATCCCCCCTCCCCCATATCCCCCCTCCCCATATTCCCCCCTCCCCCATATCCCCCATATCCCCAAGTGAATCCAGCCCTAACCTTAACCTCTGCAATGCACGCGCAACCGATGGCGTGCATTCATATACCTGCCTAACACTGTTGCCTTTTACCCCTGCCACCACCCCCCCCCCCCACAGGAGAAGCGCGCACACAACAATAAGGAGCATGTGAGGACTGGAGGAGGGTCCGCTGATGAGAGGCCACTGACCGTACACGAGGAAAGGGCCCTGGAACTGGCTGGCGGACCTGAGGACCGGGAGGTTGCTGATGCAGAGGTCGGGGCCCCACGAGCAAGTGAGCCACCAACAGCCCGTCCCCATATCCCCCCTCCCCTATATCCCCCTCCCCCGTATCACCTGATCACTGCCTGATGTCTAACCATGCATGCTTCATTGTGTATCGCAGGACCAAACGTCCAGGCACCCATCCCCGCAGATGCACACCGCCCGCAGGATGCCCCTCGGAGACCACAGGAGACGGAGAGACCCGCACCCTCCAGCATGCGACGCCCGCATGATGCCCCTCGGAGACCACAGGAGACGGAGAGACCCGCACCCTCCAGCATGTGACGCCCGCAGGATGCCCCTCGGAGACCACAGGAGACGGAGAGACCCGCACCCTCCAGCATGCGACGCCCGCAGGATGCCCCTCGGAGACCACGGGAGACGGAGAGACCAGGAGCAACAGGGAGACGACACCCCCGTCACGTGCGGGAGCGACCACCCAGCGATGAGGGGGGCAGCCACAGGCCCCCGTCACATCCGAGCCAGGACCACTACCCAGGACACCACTATCCAGGACACCCCTACCCGGGACACCACTACCCAGGACACCCCTACCCGGGACACCACTACCCAGGACACCCCTACCCGGGACAGCACTACCCGGGACAGCACTACCCGGGACAGCACTACCCGGGACAGCACTACCCTGGACAGCACTACCCGGGAAGACGAAATACCGGACAGTGACTCAGAGTGGATGGGTGGAGACGAACCCCCACCCCAAAGTGCCATGGACTCAGAGTGGGACGAAGAGCACGACACAATGCCACTGCTGTCACCAACACCCTCCACCATCGCAGAAACACTCACCACGGTTGGGCACTTTAGTGATGAGGTGTCTGGTACACTCACTGGTGCGCACAACACAGCCGTCCCGGTACAGCAGGTGGAGGTAGGAGCAGCAGAGGGACCGGGCGGTCGGAGGGCAGCCCAGGCCAAGCGAACATCTGCCGCCCAGATGGATCCCGGGTTCCTGCAGTTACCACACCCACACATAGATCCGATGCAACCACCGACACGGAGACGAGCGAATAGGGTGACGGGTGGCTTGCGGAGGCTGCGGTCGCAGGTGGAGGAGTCCACCCGCGTCCAGGAGCTGGGAGTGGTCCCGGTCATGCGTGCCACCCAGGCTGACACCGCACGGGTGGCGTCCGCGGTGGAGGCAATGGGTGCGACGGTGTCAGACATGGAGAACGGTTTGCGAGGCCTGGGACCTTCCTTGCAGGCGGCGTCTGTGGCCCAGGAAATGGCTGCCCTCTCACAGGAGGCCATGAGCCAGTGCCAGCGCCAGATGGCAGAGGCGCTCAACGCCATAGCCCAGTCTCAGCAGGCCATGGCCCAGTCTCAGCAGGCCATAGCCCAGTCTCTGCAGGCCATGGCCCAGTCTCTGCAGGCCATGGCCCAGTCTCAGCAGGCCATCGCTGAGGGCATCGGCGCCAGTGGCCATGTGCGAGCCGGCGTCGCACTGTCACAGACAGGGTTCGACAACCCCCTGGGCTCCATGGCTGCAAACCTGCAGACCCCTGTCGATACCAGCACGGGCCTCCAGGACTGGCAGCGCCAGATGTCGGGGGCGCGTCGGATGGCCAGTCCGTTCGCATCCCCCACCCATGTAGAGGCCTGGGGGCCATCGGGCACCCCGAGGGAGGAGGAGGTGGTGTGGTCCGTCCCGGCTCCCTCTGTAGGGGAGGTCCCGGTACACCGCGACACCTCGGACTCCCCCCCCCTTCCGCCCCAGGTGCATCGGGTGGGCAACGGGCAGGACAGGCTGGCAGCTCGCCATCCCGGTCGCCCGGGCCGCAGCCTGGCCCATCTAGGCCAGGACGCCCCAGGAAACGGCCGCCAAAGGGATCCAGTGTCAGAGGGCAGGAATCACAGGAGTCCACCTCCAGTTCTGCTGTACCGTCTGGGGAACCACGTAGACGTAGTCAAAGGGCCCGTAAGGCCAAACAATTAGACACTGAGTAAGTTGACACGGGTGCAGGGCACAGATGAGTTTTAGGGGCTAGGGCACGTGCATGAACTCCTTTGGTTATTAAAGTCAATGTTACACCTACCGAAGCTGCCTTTGTGCTCTGTCCAAAGTGTGCGGGCGTGTCATGTACGTTGAGCGCAAGTGTGTGTGTGAGGGGTGGTCTTACCTCAGCCCCAGGTGAGTCTGCCCCCTTCCCCCTGGGCCGCCATCAACATCCCCCGGGCAGAGGACGGGACCGTGCGCTGCAGTGTCACAGCCGCATGCAGGGATGGTCCGGGTGGATGGTGGTCCTGTGGCCATGGGTCAGACATAGTCCAACGATGTAGAGCTAGGAGCTCATCGGAGGCGGGTTGTCATCATCCTCCATGGCCTGCGATAGACACGCGTCCACCCGCAACTGGGTGAGCCCGGCCCGTTGTGCCGCCGGTGGATCGGCAATTGGGGGGGGGGGGGGTGGTGTGCATGCGGGTGGGGTGTGTGGGGTTGGGGAGGGGGGTGAGGGTGCTGGGTGGGTGGATGGGTGGGGGGTGTGGGTGGTCGGCTGTTGTCATGGTGTGCGGTCTGTGGCCATACTACCCGATTCCCACGCCCATCTAATCAGTGAAGCGGGCGTCTATCAGTCTGTCCCGTGCCCGCTGGGCCAGCCGGTAACGGTGGACAGCCACCCGCCTGTGTCTACCCCGTCTGCCCTGACCATTGCCCCCATCCCCCTCATCTGGGGAGGACTGGGCCTCTTCCTGCTGCTCCTCCACTCCGCCCTCCTCTGCCTGCGGCACATCGCCCCTCTGCTGGGCTATGTTGTGCAGGATGCAGCACACCACAATGATGCGGCCGACCCTATCTGACCGATACTGGAGGGCGCCCCCAGAGAGGTCCAGGCACCTGAAACGCATCTTCAGCACGCCAAAGCACCTCTCGATCACTCCCCTTGTCGCTACATGGGCATCATTGTAGCGGTTCTCCGCCTCATTGCGTGGCCTCCGTATAGGCGTCATCAGCCACGATCGCAATGGGTAGCCCCTGTCGCCCAGCAACCAGCCCCTCAGCCGGGGATGGCGTCCCTCGTACATGCCGGGGATGGATGACCGCGACAACACGAATGAGTCGTGTACACTGCCTGGGTGACGGGCGCAGACGTGCAGGATCATCATGCGGTGGTCACAGACCACCTGTACGTTCATTGAATAGGTCCCCTTCCTATTAGTGAACACGGCCCTGTTCTCTGCAGGTGGCCGCACGGCGACGTGCATCCCATCGATCGCGCCCTGGACCATGGGGAACCCGGCAACGGCAGAGAAGCCCACGGCCCAGGCATCTTGACTGGCCCGGTCCACGGGGAAGCGGATGTAGCGGTGCGCCATGGCATAAAGGGCATCTGTCACTGCCCGGATGCACCGATGCACCGATGTCTGCGATATGCCGGACAGGTCCCCACTCGGTGCCTGGAATGACCCCGTTGCATAAAAGTTCAGGGCCACCGTAACCTTGACGGACACGGGGAGAGGGTGTCCCCCGCCAGTGCCACGCGGTGACAGGTGTGCCAGCAGGTGGCAGATGTGTGCCACGGTTTCCCGGCTCATCCGGAGTCTCCTCCTGCATTCCCGGTCCGTGAGGTCCTGGTATGACTGCCGGGGCCGGTACACACGGGGCGCCCTCGGGTGCCTCCGTTGCCGTGGGGCCGCGACGTCCTCCTCCCCCTCCTCGTCCTGTCGGTCAGGTGTCCCTCCAGCCTGGGCGGCTGCCGCCTGCCCCTCTGCGGCAGCCTGCGCCGCCTCTCTGGCACGCTCCTCCTCCTCCTCCTCATCCAGGGCAACATAGACATGAGCGGCTGCCACCACGGCGGCCAACATCGCTGGATGGTCTGAAAACATGACGGCCTGGTGGGGGGGAGGGGAACGACGACATGTCATCATTGCCCATATCCCCTCCTCCCCCCAGCCAGGTGGCATTGACCGCATGGGTCCAACTGTTGGAGGCTGGCACCTGGCCAGGTGGACCAACTCATTTGCCCTCCCATCACCCACCCCGGCACGCCCCCCCCCCCCAACCCCCAACCTCCACCCCAGCACGGACCCCCCCCCCCAGCCTCCACCCCGGCACGGACACCCTCCCCAACCTCCACCCCAGCACGGTCCCCCCCCAACCTCCACCCCAGCACGGACCCCCCCCCAACCTCCACCCCGGCACGGACCCCCTCCCCAACCTCCACCCCAGCACGGACCCCCCCCCAACCTCCACCCCGGCACGGACCCCCTCCCCAACCCCCAACCTCCACGCCAGCACGGACCCCCCCCAACCTCCACCCCGGCACGGACCCCCTCCCCAACCTCCACCCCGGCACGGACCCCCCCCCCAACCTCCACCCCGGCACGGACCCCCTCCCCAACCTCCACCCCAGCACGGACCCCCCCCCCCCCACCCTCCACCCCGGCACGGACCCCCTCCCCAACCCCCAACCTCCACCCCAGCACGGACCCCCCCCCAACCTCCACCCCGGCACGGACCCCCTCCCCAACCTCCACCCCAGCACGGACCCCCCCTAACCCCCAACCTCCACCCCAGCACGGACCCCCCCTCCCAACCTCCACCCCGGCACGGACCCCCCCCCAACCTCCACCCCGGCACGGACCCCCCCCAACCCCCAACCTCCACCCCGGCACGGACCCCCTCCCGGCACTCCCCCGGAGCCCAGCCTACTCTAACCACCACCCCCCCCCCCCCCCCCCCCCCGCCGCACACACACACACACAAGCCGAGACACACTTCTCCTCAGGCAATCAGTCTGCGGCCACGCCATTTCCTGCCCAGAGCCAACCCCCCAGGCCGTCACTCACCTCCTCGCTGGTCGGCGTGAGCCTGGAGCACCGGGTCACGCCGATGAAAAGGAGGTTTGATTCACGTCGACGTGAACGGTCATCACGTCGACGGGACTTCGGCCCATCCGGAAGGGAGAATATCGGCAGGCCGAAAATCGGCTGCCTTGCACAGACCCGTGACATTCTCCGCGGCAGCGGCGCCATTAACGCCCCGCCGACTTTTCTCCCTTCGGAGACTTCGGCGGGGGCGGGATTCACGGCGGCCAACGGCCATTCTCCGACCCGGCGGGGGGTCGGAGAATGACGCCCCTAAACTTTTATCAACGGTCACCATAATGTTAATTTTTTTTAAACCAATTCAAATGGAATAAACTGGGACTGTGTATGAACTGCGTGAAGTATTTGAGAGCTGTGGAGGAGGCATATTCGCGTACAACAGTTAAATGTTTGAACTGCCTCAAAGACCAAGAACAATGCAGTTGATTGGAAACAACCTCATTCTTGTCATCAGTAAGGAAACAATAACATTTTGCCAACTGGATAACTATTGGATAATGGTCTAGTTCTTCTTGTTTGTTTTGAGGTGAAAATAACCGTGGGCAGGATTCTCCGACCCCCCACCAGGTAGGAGAATCGCCGGGGGTCGGCATGAACCCCGCCCCCGCTGTCCTCCAAATTCTCCCGCCCCAAAGATCGGCCTGGCGTGAGTCACGCCGCCCACCTCGGAGAATGGCGGGGACCGGCGCGACTCAATGGGCCCCGGGGCTCCCCGAATTCTCAGACCCGCGATGGGCCGAAGTCCCGCCCATTCTTTGCCAGTCCCGCCGGCGTAAATTGGAGTAGGTCCCTTACCGGCGGGACCTGGCGGTGCGGGCAGCCTCCGGGGTTCTTGGGGGGGCTGCAGGGGGATCTGGCCCCGGGAGGTGCCCCCACGGTGGCCTGGCCCACCGATCCGCGGGCTGGCGTGTGCTGTGGGGGCACTCGATCCTTCCGCACCGGAGGCTGTACCCCGCCATTCCCGGTACAAAAGCGAATCCCTGTGCGCATGCATGGGGACGACGCCAGCACATGCTGCCGCTCCCGCGCATGAGCCAACCCGTGCAGGCCGGCAGAGGCCCTTCGGCGCCGGTTGGCCTGGCGCCAAGCCCCATTCCGGTGGCGGGGCGCAAACCGGCGTCGGGCCGCCACAAAGGTGCGGAATCCTCCGCACCTTGGTTCACGCCACTCCGTCCCGCCGGGGCACCCCGCCCCGCCGGTGGGGAGAATCCCGCCCACCATTCTTCATTTGGGGTGATTGGTAGGGTTCTGGTGGGTAGATGTTTAAAAATTAGATCATGGGATGTGGGTGTCGCTGGTTTTGCAAGAATTTATTGCCCATCCCTAATTCCTCTTGAACTGATCTCGGCCATTTCAGAAGGCATTTAAGAGTCAATCACATTGCTATGGAGCATTGCTATATAGGCCAGACCAGATGAGGATTGATGACAGCTGAGGCCAATCTGCACCCAACAGGTTTCACTGCAAATGGATACCACAGTTCTTACTGCCTCCGGGTTTCCTCTCCCAATGTTTTCTCTCAGTCTATGATTTGCACTTGCTTTCAAAGGAGGCTATAACGTTTGATGTCTGATTCACTAATTTCCTTTAGGTAAGGAAATTAGGTAATCTGCCATCCTTACCTGGTCTGGTTGACATTTAAATGCCCCCTGAAGTAGCCTAACAAGCCATTCAGTTAAAGGACAATTAGGGATGGGAAATAAGTGCAATGACTTTTTAAAAAAGATCCATTAGTACCGAGGAGTGGTGATGAACCAGCAGACAGATTTCAAAGCATCTTAGAATCTCTTCCGGTCTTTGTAGTCTGCGTATCACTTAAGTTGAGACTCGAGAGGTGAGGTGATAATGATTGTCCTTGACAGCTAGGCAGCATTTAACCAAATATGGCATCAAGGAGCTCTAGCAAAATTGGAGTCAATGGAAATAAGGGAGAAACCTCCCAATTGCTTGGAGTTATACCTGGCACAAAGGAAAGATGGTTGTGGATGTTGGAGGTCATTCATTTCAGTCACAGGTGTTCCTCAGGGTAGTGTCCTCAGTCCAACCACCATTAACTTCTTAATTAATGACCTTCCATCATAAGGTCAGAAATGGGGACATTCGTTAACGATTGCACAATGTTCAAAACCACTGCTGACTCCTCAGATACTGAAGGACTCCATGTCTAAATGCAGCCAAACCTGAACAACATTAAGGCTTGGGCTGATAAGTGGCAAATAACATCACACCACAAGTGTAAGGCAATAACCATCTCCAGTGAGAGAATCTATCCATCTCCCTTAACATTCAGTGCCATTACCTTTACTGAATCCCTCACTATCATTATCCTTGGTGTGGAGATGCCGGCGTTGGACTGGGGTGAGCACAGTACGAAGTCTTACAACACCAGGTTAAAGTCCAACAGGTTTGTTTCGATGTCACGAGCTTTCGGAGCGCTGCTCCTTCTGCCAGACGAAACCCGCACCGGCACGAGGAGAATGTGCGAACTTGACAGTCACCCAAGGTCGGGATTGAATCTGGATCCCTGGCATTGTGAGGCAGCAGTGCTAACCACTGTGCCACCGTGTCGCCCTGACCATTGTACTTGGATAATGATGACTTGACATTGAGGTAAACCCTGATGAGACCGTGTTTCTCCTCCAGTACTTTCTGGATGACCTCATTGTTTTCATCAAACCAATTTTGATCTTATGAGAGGTAGGGCCAAGTGCCTCTAGAATAGTGGAGCACATGATACCCCTGAAGACCACCCAGTCATCCTCAATGATGAATTTTAATTTTTGATGTAATTAAGCAAATCTCGACTTTCACTGAGAGAGATTCCTTCATGACTGTCTGCTTGAGCCTCGAGATTTGAGACTGTTCTGGACCTTTAAGCCCTAGGGTGATTTATCATTCAAAGCTAAACATCAAGCTATGGTGGAGATCAGTCCAGCAATAACTTTTGATCCATGCTCCTGTGGCACTGTGAGTTTACTTTTGCTTTTGACTTTTGCTTTCGTTTTGAGTTTGGACTGGTTTGTACTGCGCATGTTAAAGAAGGGTTTCTGTATCTTCATTTTAAAAGCTATATTTCCAGACTGCTTGATAACTGAAAAGAGATAATTGGTTTCCAGAAGGAATTTAAACCTGCTGTTTGGAAAGGAAACAAGAAACCAGAACCCCCCCAAGAACCAAGTCTTATAGCATTAAGAGAAGCGTGTGCTGGGCCGCACCTTTGAAAAGGGGGTTCTGGTTTTTACTTGGATTTTGTTATTAAATTGGAACAGTAAAGGGGAGATTCATTAAGGGTTACATAGATTACTGTAGCTGTGTGAGGTATTTATGTTTGTAGTCAATAAAAATTCTTGCACGTGTGTGTTTATACAAATGTTAAGTAAATTCGCAGAATAAAGTTTGTTTTATGATTAAAAGCGCCTAAGAACTCTGCTGAATGACAACTGAAAGGCACGCTCTTGTGCTCATCCCAGCCACTTTCAGCTAAACAGTTGTAAGTCAGGTGAACTCCATGGTATACTTTGGAGTTTTCTAAAACCTTGGCCCATAACACTGGCCAAACTAATTCTATCCTGTTTTTTAAAATCAAATTCCAATTAAGGGCAATTTAGTGTGGCCAATCCACCTACCATTGAGTTGTGGGGGTGAGACCCATGCAGTCACAGGGAGCATGTGCAAACTCCACACGGACAGTGACCCAGGGCCGGAATCGCACCCGGGTCCTCGGCACTGTGAGGAACCAGTGGCTAATCACTGCGCCACCGAGCCGCCCCAATTCTTGCCTGTTTCTAAAGTTCTAGATATGGCAAAGAATTATAGGTTTCATTCAAAAAGAAATCTAATTTGTGATTCCTGAAAACTCACATCTACATGTGAAACACTGATTACGGCGTCTGAATAAATATTAACTAAGTGACTTTCAACTCATCTTTTTCCTTTCCTTTCCTTCCATCACAGTCAGAAAATTCCCTGCTCCTCTGGTACAAATGTCTGAGGGAATAGAATTGCATTTATATTGACTTTTGTTTCGGCTCGGGAATCCAGAAATCAGGGCTTGCTCGATTAAATCCGATTTTGATATTCTGGTCGTAGCCTCACAACAGTCACAAAACGTTGAGCCTTTTAATTTGTTTTCAGGATAAGGGGACCAAGTTCAACAATGTAAATGCCAGGAGCTTTCTCATAAATGCCAGCCAATATACAAGTACCACACAAAGCTTCCAATCACAATGCGCTCACCGCTCACTCCATTAGTTTCATTTTGCAGCGCTCTCTTTTAAAGGTGTGCCTGGTGCACCAAATATAGTGTCAGTCATAGCGAACAGTCTTGAAGGAAAACAATGGCTGCATCCTACTTGCCTGCCACTTGGAGGTCAAATATTGAGCATTGCACTGACAAAGACAACTCTACCACAGAAGAAGTTAAAACATTATGGCCACCCCTGTAACCCTGTCTATGTGCCGCACATATTCTGAAACTCTTCCCATTTCAGGCAACCAGCATCAAACACTGTCCGTTCAGCTGAGGCATCGCCAGATAGAAACATAGAAAATGGGAGAATGAGTCGGCCATTCGACCCTTCGAGCCTGCTCCACCATTCATTCTGAACATGGCTGATCATCCAACTCAGTAACCTACAATGTTTTGGTCCCAACTGTTTTCTGTACTGGAGAATTCCACAGGTTCACCACTCTCTAGGTGAATAAATTTTGCCTCATCCTTATCCTAAATTATCAACCCCATATCCTCAGACTGTGAACCCTTATTCTGGACTGCCCCACCATTGGTATCATTCTTCCTGCATCTACACTCTCTAACCCTGTTAGAATTTTATAGGTCTCCATGGCATTACCCCTCATTCTTCTCAACTTCAGAGAATATAATCCTAACCGACTCATCTCTCTTCACATGTCAGTCCCGCCATCCCAGGAATTAGCCTGGTAAACCTTCGCTGCACTCCCTCTATAGCAAGAACATCCTTCCACGGATAAGGGGGCGAAAATTGCACACAATATTCCAAGTGTGGTTTCATTAAGGCCTGGTATAATTGCAGCAAAACATCGCTATTCCTGTACTCGAATCCTTTTGCTATGAAAGCCAACATACCATTTGTCTTCTTTACCACCTGTTTGCATCTACATGCTTACTTTGAGTGACTTGTGTGCAAGCACACCCAGGTCTCGTTGTGCATTCCCCTCTTTCAAACTATAGCCGTACAGATAATAATCTGCCGTCCTGTTTTTTCCAGCTAAGTGGATACCCTCACATTTATCCACATTATACTACAACTACCATGCATTTTCCCACTCACTCAACTTGTCCCAATTACACTGAAGCATTTCTGCAGCTACTTCATCACTCACCCTCCCACCCAGATAGAGATGCAAGCTCCCTCCACTGTTCTCCAACAAATTTACCCTTCCACACAGATAGAGATGCAAGCTCCATCCACTCTTCTCCAATAAATTTACTTAGTCCTGCCTTTTCTTGCAACAGTATTGTATTTTTTTATTTTTTCCAATCATATAAAATTAACCTGCAGCTCTTCAGCTTGAGATAAAGAATAAAGAACAAAGTACAGCACAGAAACAGGCCCTTCAGCCTTCCAAGCCTGCGCCGACCATGCCGCCCGTCTAAACCAATATCTTCTACACTTCCGGGATCCGCATCCCTCTATTCCCATCCTATTCATGTATTTGTAAAGATGCCCCTTAAATGTCACTATCGTCCCTGCTTCCACCACCTCCTCTGGCAACGAGTTCCAGGCACCCACTACCCTCTGTGTAAAAAACTTACCTCGTACATCTCCTCTAAACCTTGCCCCTCAGACCTTAAACCTATGCCCCCTAGTAATTGACCCCTCTGCCCTGGGAAAAAGTCTCTGACTATCCACTCTGTCTATGCTCCTCATAATTTTGTAGACAAGATATTGCCAATAAGTGCCAATTTAAGATCTGGATCTTTGTTTCAGTTCAGCAGTGAGAAGTTATCTTTGTTCGGAGGATCAAAAGGTGGAGATAAGAAAGAGCAGAGGTGATCTTGTGGTGCCGTGGGTAGCATCCTCTACCTCTGAACAAGAATCTCCTGGTGGAGGCCCCACTCCAGGACTTGATGACCAAGGAAGGTGTGTTCATAACCCAGCCAAACAGTGTCAACTTGTACATTCTTCCAACTTACGCCAATGTCAGGCAGTAAGAGTGGAAAAATTCCTGGTCAGCCATGTGATTGGTCGAATTGGAGCCTTCCCTATCACTATCCATAGGTCAAGGCTATAACATGTACGTAAAAGTGCAACAACAACTTAGTTTCCTTGGGGGACCGATTGGCTCAGTTGGTTGGACGGCCGGTGTGAAATCAACAGCATCATCCACCTGGTTGGATTTGGGACATGCCTCCTTGCCCTACCCATGGTGGGGGTAAAAGTGCTGTGTAATGGATTTGCCTTTGGGCAGTGAACTAAAGAAGCAGCAACAAAGAAGATACTGTTGTAGTGCTTCATAGGCACCCTGACAGTCGCTACAGTGTAGGAGGGAATTTAAAACAAAAAATATTGGGGACTTGTCTTGCAATAATCATCAGAGATTTTAATCTTCATATGGATTAAATGAATCAAACTTTCAAAGAGTGATCATAACATGATCAAATTTCGTACTCAGTTTGAGGGTGTGGGTCTTAAACTAGTGTCTGAAACTTAAATATATCCTTATACAAGAGTATGAAGACAGAGTTGGCTAAAGTGGATTGGAAAACAGATTAAAAGGTAAGAGTGTAGAGAGGCGGTGGCAGATATTTAAAGATATTTTGAAACATAGAACATATAGTGCAGAAGGAGGCCATTTGGCCCATCAAGATTGCACCGACCCACTTAAGCCCTCACTTCCACCCTATCCCTGTAGCCCAATAACCCCTCCTAACCTTTTTTGGACACTAAGGACAATTTATTGTGGCCAATCCACTTAATCTGCAGTCTTTGGACTGTGGGAGGAAACCGGAGCACCCGGATGAAACCCATGCAGACACGGGGAGAACGTGCAGACTCCGCACAGACAGTGACCCAACAGGGAATCGACCCTGGCGCTGTGAAGCCACAGTGCTAGCCACTTGTGCTACCGTGCTGCCCTGGAAACAATGGACAAAGATATATTCCACTGAGAAATAAATGCTCAATGAGAAAGATTCACCATTCATGACTGACTAAGGAAGTTAAGATGACCTCAAATTGAAAGAAATTATATAAAATGCTGCAAAGATTAGTGGTAGGTCAGACGATAGGGAACATTTTAGAAACTATTGCAAAGAATGACTAAAAGAATAATAATAAAAGAGAAATTGAAGTATAAGAAAAAGCCAGCAAGAAACAGGAAAAAAGGTTCTTCAAGTATATGAAGAGGAAAAGAATAGCGAAAGTGGACATTCATCCCTAAGAAGATGAGACTGAGAAATTGATAATGGGAAACAACCAAATGACAAGGACTTTGAAGGAATATTTTGTAATTGTCTTCAAAGTAGAAAATACATTGAGCATCCCAAATATGGTATTAAAGCAGGAGGGGAAAGCAGGGAAGAACTTAACAATCATGATCACTTGGAAAAAAGCACTGGGAAAAACAATGGAACTAAGGTTGATAAGCTCCCTCGGTGGATCTGATGAGCTTTCAAAAAAGTCTTCAAAGTGACTGCAGAGATAGTGGATGGATAGTTTGTAACCTTGCAAAATTCTTTAGATTCTGGATAGGCCTGTACAGATTGAAAACTCCAAATGTTTCACCACTATTCCAGAAAGAAGGGTGACAGAAGCAAGAAACTATAGGCCAGCTTGCCTAAGATCTGTCATTGGGAAAATGCTGGAATCCATTATTAACAAGGTATTAGCAGGACATTTTGAAAATCAGAATACAATCAGGCAGAGTCAACATTGCTTTGTGAAAAGGTTTGACAAATTTGCTTGAGCTCTTTGTGGATGTAACAAGCAGGCTGGATGAAGGGGAAGCTGTACCTGGAGGGTATTTGAATTTGCAAAAGGTATTTGATAATGTACCACATGAAAAGTTATTGCAGAAGATGAAAGCTCACGGTGGTGGTAATGACAGATTAGCATGTATGGAGAGTTGGCTAGCGAGCGGCCAAGAAACAGTGAGTCAATATAAATGGGTCAATTTCAGGCTGGCAAACTCTAACTTATGGAGGGAGTGCTGCAGCAATCGATGCTGGGGCTTCACCTATTTTCAGCCTATATTAATGACTTTGATGAAGGGACTGACTGTATTGTAGCCAGGTTTGCTGATGATACAAAGATAGGCAGGAAAGCAAGTTGTGAGGAGGATACAAAGGGTGAGATTCTCTGGCCTCGCCATGCTGTGTTTCATGGCTGCGGGAGGCAACCCACTGTTGGCCGGCAGCGGGATCTTCTGGTTCCACCATTGACAATGCGATTTCCCATTGAATTCTCCCCACGCTGCCGGGAAACCACGATGGCGGTGCGGAAGATCCCGCCAACAGGAACAGCCGGAAGATCTCTCCCAAAGAGTCTGTAAGGGAATATAGATAGGTTAGATGCTGAGAGGATCAAGAGGAAATTTAGAACCAAGTTTTTAAATAAAGGTCTCCCATTTAAGAGAGATGAGGAGGAATCCCTTCTCTCAGAGAGTTGTTAGTCTTTGGAATTCTCTTCCACAGAGAGTAGTGGAGCCTGGGTTATTGAGTATATTCAAGGCTGAATTAGACAGATCTTTGATCACCAAGGGTGTTAAGGGTTATGGCGGACAGGCAGGAAAGTGGAGTTAAGGCCACAGTGAGATCAGGCATGGTCTTATTGAATGGCAGAGCAGTTTCAATGGGCTGAATAGCCGAATTCCGCTCCAATTCTTATGATCTTGTGGCTCATAGAGTCCCTACATTGCAGAAGGAGGCCATTCAACCCATCGAGTCTGCACCAACTCTCCGAGAGAGTTTCATACCGAGGCCCCAAAATCCACCCTATCCTCGCAACCCCACCTAACCTTTGGACACTAAGGGAGCAATTTAGCCTGGCTAAACCACCTAAGCTGCTCATTTTTAGATTGTGGGAGGAAACCGGAGCAGACATGGGGAGAACGTTCAAACTCTACAGACAGTCACTTAAGGTCAGAATCGAACCCGGATCCCTGGTGCTGTGAGGTAGCAGTGGTAACCACTGTGCCACCGTGCCACCCCAAGCATTAGTAACTGGCTTAAGTTTTTAAAAATTAATTTCATATACTATTCTGGTAGGCAGAATACTTCAGTATGAGTAGAAGTGGAAGCACATTCCAAAGTTGAACAGGGGCGGCACAGTAGCAGTGGTTAGCACTGTTGCCTCACAGCGCCGAGTACCCGGGTTCGATCCTGGCACCGATCACTATCCATGTGGAGTTTGTACATTCTCCCTGTTTCTGCATAGGTCTCACCCCCACAACTTAAAGATGTGCAGGGTAGGTGGATTGGCCATGCTAAATTGCCACTTAATTGGAAAAAAGGAATTGTTTTGCGATTTATATTTTTAAAATTCCAGAGTTGAACGACCTGTGTTAGACGTACCAAACCTCTACCATACCCACCACTCACCCGCATCATCCTCCAATCCCTACGCCCACTTTTCCATTGGATTTTGAAGCGATGCATCATGTTCATGTAGTAACAGTCACTCTCTGAATACCACCATCCTGTTGTGCAATTGTAGTATTTTTCATCAGCACCTGCTACTTGAGAGGTCAGGATTATTTGTCGTTCGCTTCTGGCATGAACATTTTTGATTATCTCGTAATTTGATTAACTCTCATCAAACAATAGGGAATAAACCTCTTGGGTTTTCCTGTTAATTTGCTTTACAGTAGCAGGGCTCAGCCTTCTGTTTGCCTCTTCAACTGTTCTGAACGATTTTCAAAGAATGAACTTAACAATGCTTCCACATCTCCCTCATTAATCGTTGGTATCAATTTGGAGAACTTAAAGAGCTCAGCATTCCATCCTGAGCTAAGGACATTTCCCTCACCAGCAGTCCCTTCACTGAGTACAGTGGGTCTATCCCCACTCATGCCTTAAGCCCCTTTCTTCTTTCTATTTCTGGTAAGCTTGATCTTTCTTCCTTTGCTCTTTTTGGAATTTTCGTTCCTTCTTTTTTTCCTCCTCTCCTATATCTCTCTCTTCGCTTTCACCATTCCTGCCTCTCCCTTTCTTCTTTATTCCTTTTTTTTTTCTTTTTTCACGCTCTTTCCCTTTCTCTCTTTAACTCTCGTCTCCACTGTTCCAGCTGTATCCTTGCTGATGCTAGCCAGTCTGTTTCTGATTCTGTACCTGTCTTTGGCTCTTCAAGTCGAATTTCAGAATGGTTGGCCACATGGTTTATGATTTTGGGTTTCCTTGCTTACAGATGGATATCTATCTCAAAATGCCAAGCTATACCCCTTAGCTTTTCAATAGATGGAGCTTTTAAATTGTACCAAGTTACCTAAATCTGTTTTAGATAGTAAATGACTTCAAATGTGGATATTTTTAATACTGAAAAATATAAGAAGACCTGTGCTGAAAATGGTAAATTACTTCTCCGGGCAGCACGGTAGCACAGTGGTTAGCACAGTTGCTTCACAGCTCCAGGATCCCAGGGTCGATTCCCGGCTTGGGTCATTGTCTGCACGTTCTCCCCGTGTCTGCGTGGGTTTCCTCCGGGTGCTCCGATTTCCTCCCACAGTCCAAAGATGTGCAGGTTACGTGGTTTGACCATGCTAAATTGCCCTTAAGTGTCCAAAAAAGGTTAGGTGGGGTTACGGGGATAGGGTGGAGGTGTAGGGATTGGGTGAAGGGGTGGATTTAGGTGGGGTGCTCTTTCCAAGGGCTGGTGCAGACTCGATGGGCCGAATGGCCTCCTTCAGCACTGTAAATTCTATGATCAGCTTCTAATTTCTCATTGTATTCCGCTGGTTGGGGTCTTACCCGGCACAAAGAAAGATGATTGTGGAGGTTGGATGTCAATCTTCTCAGCTCCAGGATATCAGTGCAGGAGTTCCTCTAGGTGGTGTCCTCAGCCCAAGCATCTTCAGCTGCTTCATCAATGATCTCTCTTCTGGTTTAGCTCAGGGCTAAATAGCTGGTTTGTGATGCAGACCAAGGCCAGCAGCATGGGTTCAATTCCTGTACCAGCTTCTAGGGGCTTTTCACAGTAACTTCATACTTATGACAATAAAAAAGGTTATCATTATTATTCCATCAGTAGTTCAGAAGTGGGTAGTTCAATGATGATTGCATGATGATCAGCACCATTCGCGACTCCTCAGAATCTAACCATCGCCCCTTGACTTGCCATCGCTGCATCCCAGAATCCTGGGTGTTGCTATTGACCAGAAACTGAACTGAATGAGCCCTATAAAAACTGTAGCTACTGATGCACGATCAATGAACACTAAAGCGAGTTTGTAGTCCAACTGAAGGCTTTTATAAGCTAGATGTTTCCCCCAGCAGCTCAGGTACAGAATGAGGGCTGCTGGGGGGCACGGGTTCGTATACCCCGCCTATCAGGGCAGAGCTATTATACATTCTAACCAATAAAAAGCATACAGTTTCCACCAATGGTGCTTTAGCCTATCAGGTACCATAATACCTATAATACCACAGCTACCAGAGCAGGTCAAAGGCTAGGAATCCTGCGACAAGTAACTCCCCCTGATATCCCAAAGCCAGTCCACTATCTACAAACATAAGTCAGGAGTGTGATGGAATATTCTCTACTTGTCTGGATGAGTGCAGCTCCAACAACACTCAGGAAGCTTGACACCATCCAGGACAAAAGCAGCCTGTTTGATTGCTACTCCTTCTGCAACCGTTCAACCCCTCCACCACTGAAGAACAGTGGCAGCCGCGTGTACCATCGAAAGAGCCACTGCAGGAACTCACCAAGGTTCCTTGGACAGTATTTCCAAACCCACGACCAAGGACAAGGGCAGCATATACCTGAGAATACCATCACCTGGAGGCTCCCCTCCCCAAGTTACTCATAATCCTGACTTTGAAATCACAACATTGCGTTAGATCTCGTGAGGCATTGCAGGCCAGGTAGATCCTGGGATTGGATTGGATTGGATTGTTTATTGTCACGTGTACCGAGGTACAGTGGAAAGTATTTTTCTGCGAGCAGCTCAACAGATCATGAAGTACATGAGAAGAAGAGGGAATAAAAGAAAATACATAATAGGGCAACACAACATATACAATGTAACTACATAAGCACTGGCATCGGATGAAGCATACAGGGTGTAGTGTTAATGAAGTCAGTCCATAAGAGGGTCATTTAGGAGTCTGGTAACAGTGGGGAAGAAGCTGTTTTTGAGTCTGTTCGTGCGTGTCCTCAGACTTCTGTATCTCCTGCCCGATGGAAGAAGTTGGAAGAGTGAGTAAGCCGGGTGGGAGGGATCTTTGATTATACTGCCCGCTTTCCCCAGGCAGCGGGAGGTGTAGATGGAGTCAATGGATGGGAGGCAGGTTCGTGTGATGGACTGGGCGGTGTTCACGACTCTCTGAAGTTTCTTGCGGTCCTGGGCTGAGCAGTTGCCATACCAAGCTGTGATGCAGTCCAATAGGATGCTTTCTATGGTGCATCTGTAAAAGTTGGTAAGAGTCAATGTGGACATGCCAAATTTCCTTAGTTTCCTGAGGAAGTATAGGCGCTGTTGTGCTTTCTTGGTGGTAGCGTCGACGTGGGTGGACCAGGACAGATTTTTGGAGATGTGCACCCCTAGGAATTTGAAACTGCTAACCATCTCCACCTCGGCTCCGTTGATGCTGACAGGGGTGTGCACAGTACTTTGCTTCCTGAAGTCAATTACCAGCTCTTTAGTTTTGCTGACATTGAGGGAGAGATTGTTGTCGCTACACCACTCCACTAGGTTCTCTATCTCCCTGCTGTATTCGGACTCATCGTTATTCGAGATCTGGCCCACTATGGTCGTATCATCAGCAAACTTGTAGATTGAGTTGGAACCAAGTTTTGCCACGCAGTTGTATGTGTACAGGGAGTAGAGTAGGGGGCTAAGTACGCAGCCTTGCGGGGCGCCGGTGTTGAGGACTATTGTGGAGGAGGTGTTGTTGTTCATTCTTACTGATTGTGGTCTGTTGGTCAGAAAATCGAGGATCCAGTTGCAGAGTGGGGAGCTAAGTCCTAGGTTTTGGAGCTTTGATATGAGCTTGGCTGGGATTATGGTGTTGAAGGCGGAGCTGTAGTCAATAAATAGGAGTCTAATGTAGGAGTCCTTGTTTTCGAGATGCTTTAGGGATGAGTGTAGGGCCAGGGAAATGGTGTCTGATGTGGACTGGTTGCAGCGGTATGTGAATTGCAGTGGATCAAGGCATTCTGGGAGTATGGAGGTGATGCGCTTCATGATCAACCTCTCGAAGCACTTCATTACAACTGAAGTCAGGGCCACTGGTCGGTAGTCATTGAGGCACGTTGCCTGGCTCTTCTTTGGTACCGGTATGATGGTGGTCTTCTTGAAGCAGGTGGGGACCTCGGAGGAGTAGGGACAGGTTAAAGATATCCGTGAATACCTCTGCAAGCTGGTCCCCGCAGGCTCTGAGTGCACGACCAGGGATCCCGCCTGGGCCCGTCGCCTTCCGAGGGTTCACTTTCAGGAAGGCCAATCTGACTTCGGAAGCTGTGATGGCGGGTATGGGTGAATTATGGGATGCTGGGGCACTAGCAGGGTCTCCCGGATTCTATCGGCCATGCTGCGCTGTGGGGGTGAGCAGCTTTTCGGGTGCAGCATGGCCGTTCGATCATGCACTTTGTTCATGTATTTCAAACATGACTTGAATTTGATCATGTTGAGCGGCACGGTGGCGCAGTGGTTAGCATTGCTACCTCATGGCACTAAGGACCCGGATTTAATCCCAGCCCCGGGTCACTGTCCGTGTGGAGTTTGCACGTTCCCCCGTGTCTGCATGAGTCTCACGCCCATGACCCAAAAGATGTGCAGGGTTGGTGGATTGGCCACGCTAAATTGTGTTAGCTACCTGAGGCTGTGAGTTCAAGTCACTTGCATCTCTGTGTTTTTAAAATGTCTCTTTTTAAAAGTTCAATTCAGGTTTCTAGTCTATTGATTAAAAATTCTCCGTCCCACCGCACCCGTTTTCCAGTGCGGTGCGCCCCTGCCGGCAGCGTGATCCTCCGTCTCGGCTGCCGGCCAATAGCGTTTCCCATCGTCGACACCCCCACCCAGGCGGGAAATCTGCGGATGTGAGTGCGCTGTCGGAGAAGCGGAGGAACCTGCCGATGGAGAATCCACGGCCAACATCTGGAATAAACGACACCTTCATGACAATAGCAATTAAACAAAACATTCATTTGATACGGGATGTGTGATTCGCTGGCTCGGTACGTCTCGAATTGGCCTTCAGAATGTGGTGAGCTTCCTTCTTGAACCGGTGCAGTCCATGTGGTTTAGAAACGCCCACGGCGATATGAAGGAGGGAGTTCCAGGATTCTAACAGTGGGGGAACAACAATATATTTCCAAGTAGGATGGAGTTTAGTTATGGAACTGGTAAACGAGAGGTCCAGGTGAATGATTTGAAACTCTCCATCTAACTGGAGAATTTAAATTCAGTTAATTAATCAATTAAATAAATAAATAACAAAAATATGGTCTTGGAATGGTAAGATTGCCACAAATACCACCTCCACCCGCCACCTTCCACCTGCACCCGCCCCCCCCCCCCCCCCACCCCACCCCCCCCACCCCCCAAAGCCGATAATCTTCCGGCAAGGAGATCTGGTCTGATTGCAACTTCAGACCCATATCAGTGCAGTTGGTTCTTAACTTCCCTCCTAAATGGCCTGGCAAACCACTCAATTATCACGGAAGTGACTCACCACCACCTTACCCAACAGCAGCTGGAGATGGGCACGAAATGCTGTGTGTCAGCGACGCCCACATTCCATAAGTGAATTAAAAATAACTTAATGTATTCATTCAGGATGGTTGAGAATAAATCAATAATGTCACTGTTGTTTCTTGTGCACAAAAACATGGCAGATGAAGGAGCCTTTTAACTTAATACCAGTTTTCTTATCAGATTATGTATTGAGAAAAAATGTTATTGAAAGTGGGTTTCAGTCTCTGTGCATTGTTAGTGATATATTGTTTCTTTGTACCTTGTCCCTTTCTGAATGCCGAAATGTAAACCTAAAATGACAGCCATCCTCTGAGACATATTCTGAAGCTTTTAAGATAATTGCTCAACTCTCCCTTCTTTTGAGCCACTGGCCATTTCCTAACTGAGTGTTCAGAAATGAGGTGTGTTATAATCTCAGAATCAATCTCTCCACTGCTGGCATAGTGTGCTACAGAGCAATGCCATACTTTTCGTACAAAATCCTCCCAACTGTACTGGCTTGAGACAATTCACACCTCTTTAACTTGTGATTACCTCTCTCTCCAGTTGCTAGTTGCTTTGTCTGGACCTGTAAAGACTTAATTACCTGCAAAGACTCGTATTCAAAGTATCGTCTTGCATCTTTGGCTTTGTCTTTCTATGTATACGTTTCTGGAATCCACCTCTTCATTCACCTGAGGAAGGAGCAGCGCTCCGAAAGCTAGTGATTTGAAACAAACCTGTTGGACTTTAACCTGTTGTTGTAAGACTTCTTACTGTGCTCACCCCAGTCCAATGCTGGCATCTCCACATCAGTACTTTTCTTTGGTCGCAGCTTCCAAATACGTGATGTCGCATGGGAACTCAATCACATCCAAGCTCTCCTCCTGCCGTAACATTATGACTTGAACATATATCATCATCCCTTTATTGTTGTTGGTGACTGTGACCTGCTGCAATAATGCGTCTCTTAGGGCAGCACTGTAGCACAAGTGGCTAGCACTGTGGTTTCACAGCGCCAGGGTCCAGGTTCGATTCCCCGCTGGGTCACTGTCTGTGCGAAGTCCGCACGTTCTCCCCGTGTCTGCGTGGGTTTCCTCTGGTGCTCCAGTTTCCTCCCAAAGTCCAAAGGCGTGCAGGTTAGGTGGATTGGCCATGCTAAATTGCCCTTAGTGTCCAGGTTATTGGGTTACGGGGATAGGGTGGAATTGAGGGCTTAAGTGGATCGGTGCAGACTCGATGGGCCGAATGGTCTCCTTCTGCACTGCATGCTCGATGTTCACCCTTCTTGGTCTGGCTGAAAACTTTGATTCCATGAAAATGCCATCCAAGCGACTCAAACAAGAACATGCGGTGGCACCCAATGACGATCCAGCAGCAGGAGACCAGGGTGCCACAGGGCAGACACAAGGGTCAGAGATCGCACCACCTGTACAGAGGGCATGGAGGTACAGAAGGATACTAAAGGTGTACAGGACCCGATTGTCCTTCATGGACCTTTCAGACAACATGTGCTGTCAGAAACTGTGCCTCACCAGGGAGACTGTCCGGTATCTGTGCCACATCATTGTCGAATTGGCGTCATGTGGTGGTGGAGGAAACCGCTCCCTGTGGCTGTGAAGCTCATGGCAGCCCTCAGTTTTTATACAACGGGTTCATTCCAGGGCTCCACAGGTGACCTGTGTGGAATCTCGCAGGCATCCGCCCATAAATACATCCGTGACATCACGGATGCACTCTATAAAAGAGCTTTGGACTTTATTAATTTTGACTGGACCAGGCTCAGCAGGACGCGAGCACTATGGGATTCAGCACCATAGCTCACCTGCCACAGATGCAGGGGGCGATTGACTGTAACCATATCGCTCGAGGCGCCCCATGGAACAAGGGAGTCCTCTTCACAAACAGGAAGGGGTTCCACTCCCTCAATATGGAGCTGGTGTGTGACCACTAGATGGGATCCTTCCCACGACATTTGGGTGTGTTCCCCATACACATCAGAGGTGGAGGTGGCCTGCTGCCTTTCACACCCTGTTGCATGCGATGCCCTTGACGGGCATCCTCTGGAGGGCCGGGACCCTTACTTTCAGGTGGCACTGGTATTGTTGCATTACCCTGTTTTCCCAGCACAATCTGAGTTGGTCTCAGGAGGGGGATGGGGTTGGTCGAGGGATTCAGATTGGCTGGTCACTCCCAGGGTCTCCTGGATAGAAGCCCCTAGGCTGTGCTCCAGCAGATCCTCCTCCCTCTGGGTGCTCGTGGGCCCCTGGGTTACACCATGGGATGGAGGGGCAGCTGGAGTGACCTCCATAAGCCAATGTCATCTGGCACTGCCAATCCTGGAGGCCCACAGTGTCTGCAGCATGGTGATGAATCCCTCAGCCATGGTCCTCAGGAACGGGACCATTCTTTGGATTTCTCCCATCTCTTGCCACAGGCTTTCCACTGAGGATGCTACCATTGCAGTGTTTGCCTAAGTGCCTTGCATTGCCACCAACATCTCCTGAGACACGGCTTTGGAACTCCTCCATTCGACTTTGCAGACACAGGAGTGACACTGACAACTCCTCCTGGCTGATATTCCCTACCTGGCCTGTGCATCTCCAGCAGCTGAGGGACGAGAGTATGCTGAGGCACAGCTGAGACTGGAATCCAGCAGGCCTCCGACTGTCCAATCACTGGGATGCTCCGGCCTCCACCTGATGTGCATCAGAAGCTGTGTTGTTCTCACAAAAGAGTGACCCAGAAGGCTGCCTGCTAAGTTCCCCACCCGAGATGCGTGTCTCTCCGATGGTGGATGGTGCGGTTGAAAGCTATGATGCCTCATCCGAGTCCCCCTCCAAGATCTCCGAGATGATGTCAAGGGTGGGTGGCGGGGCACTGCTGGTAGATGGGTCAGGCATTGTGGCTGATGTTCCTGCAAGGCAAGGAATATTGTTTTAGTACATGGCCTGGTCAAAGAACAACGAACAAAGAACAAAGAAATGTACAGCACAGGAACAGGCCCTTCAGCCCTCCAAGCCCATGCCGACCATGCTGCCCGACTAAACTACAATCTTCTACACTTCCTGGGTCCGTATCCCTCTATTCCCATCCTATTCATGTATTTGTCAAGATGCCCCTTAAATGCCACTATCGTCCCTGCTTCCACCACCTCCTCCGGTAGCGAGCCACCACCTTTTTGGACTACTTAGAACTCATGTGAGTCAGGCCATCTGGGTGAAGGTGCAACGGCTCATTTTTTCTGAAATTTCCGCTCATTGTCTTCAATCCCCATCACACTCTGTGTCCCAGCCATTACCCCCAGAATGTGAGACAGGTTTGAAACATTTTCACCCGATTTAACCCTGAGCTCAGCTTCCCACCTCACAGCCTCGTCGTCTTCAAGTGCGCAGACTTTCATCTCCACAACATTGTCCGTCTCTGCCTTTACTTGTGCTTTTAAGCTGATCAACCATTCCTTTGTTGTCTCTATGTTTGACTATTTGAATATCCCTCCTTCCGCCGCCTTCCCACCTTACACCCTCTGGGTGGCATTCTTCATTTTTGAGACTAGTACGATGGCGGGCAGCTCCAGCGTCGCCTTTTCATCTTGGCAGAATGTTGGAATCCCATGCCACATTTTGCGCTTGCAACCTCCTTAATTATAATTATGCGCAAATTTCCCTCCAAACCAACTGGTGGGCCAGCAGCTGATTTGTCTGCCAGCCATCAGCGAGCAGGCTCGAAAGTCCAGATGCCATATGTAAATGCCAGTGCGGCAAACTCATACCACACTCTACAGCCCACATGTCCCCACAAGACCATGCATGATGCCCAGGATCCCGAGGCACAAAAATGGCAGCCTCGGGAAGACCCTCTGTTCTTCGATTCAACCACCCTCCCCCCAATTCATCCATCCTCCCCCCGAGCTCAACGCCTGCGAGGCGCCTATGCCCCACTTGAACCTCTATCCACCACATCTGGAGTCTTCCTGCATCCCCTCCCAGTAAATAATGAGGTTTCCCTTTGACCCCCTTGTTTGTGAGTGTTTCATGCAGGCTTGTGGGTGCCCAGCTTCCCTCCACTCAGCCTTCCTTTTGCCTTCTATTGTTTGTCATCCTCAGCCACCTCCTTACACCCCTGCCTGCCATTGTGCCCGTTTTCCCTTCCACTTCCGCATACCACAACCCGTTCAGAGCCACCCTTCCCACACTGCCCCCCCTTAAGTTCATCAGTTCCTCACCTTGCACCCCACCCCAGGTCGAACTTCCAACCACTGGTGTGAAGGGTCCATCAGTCCTACAGCACAGTGTTGACCATAAAGACCATTCGGCAGAGAGCTGTCTGCCCCAGCAGAGAGGTGTTCTGCGCAACAGGAGCGGCGCAGCTGTGGCAGGTTATGTATCTTATGTATGTTGCACTCACCTTAAAGTCTTGAGTGAACTGAGGTTCGCTTTCTGCACGTCACTCTTTTTCAAACGGGTTTGACACCAATGTGAGGCAAAATTGAGATTTCAGCTGTTTAAATGAGCATTCATGAGATGGAAATGAAGGCAAATAGTATTCACGCCATCAGGTAGCGGGTGAACCAACCCGCCTTTCACCCGGGAGAATTGTGAACTGTTCTTACACCGGCAGAGTCATCTCCCACTGGAATTTCCATTCTCGCTTGCAAAGCTCGGGGCAGGATGGGAGAATACTGCCCTCTGCAACCATGAGCTCGTTCAAAAGTCCATTGTCCATATCCAGTATCAAGTCCACATTGGCTTCCAAGAGGGCTCTTGAAATAAGGATGGGAACATTATATGACCTTGTCAGTTCTATAAAATCTCAGTAAACCCAAAATGGTAAATCAAAACGGCGATTTATTTTCTGGCGAATGAAATGGCCGCAACATGGCACGCAGAACAAAGGTCCCAACTAGGACTACCAATCATGCGGTCCCAATCCGGGCTGGCTTTTATGAGACGATTTCTATGAGCCCCAGCTGATGAGCCTCCGCCCGTTAACGGGTGAGCTTCTATTCCATGGGGAGATCAATCAGTTCGCCCCCGTGGATCTCGTGCTGGTTATGACAAATTCCTAACTATGGGGCGGCATGGTGCACAGTGGTTAGCACTGCTGCCTCACAGCTCCAGGGACCCGGCTTCAATTCTGGCCTCGGGTAACTGCCTGTGTGGAGTTTGTACTTTCTCCCCGTGTGTGCGTGGGTTTCCTCCGGGTGCTCCAGTTTGCTCCCACAGTCCAAAGATGTGCAGGTTAGGTGGATTGGCCATGATAAATTGCCGCTTTGTGTCCAAAAGGTTAGGTGGGGTTATGGGGATAGGGTGGACGCATGGGCTTAAGTGTACTCTTTCAAAGGGCCGGTGCAGACATGGTGGGCCAAATGGCCTTCTTCTGCACTGTAAATTGTATGATTTAAATCATCTCCAGCCCGACAACCTACCGGGATCTCTACACTCCTTTAATTCTGAGATCTTGCTCATGCCCAATATTTATCTTTCCATCACCGGTGGCTTTGGCTTCAGTTGCTATGGCCCTAACCTCAGCAATTCCCTCTCTATCGCTCTTTGCCGCACAACCTTTCTCTTCTCCTTTAAGATTCTCCTTAAAGCATAACTTTCACCTCCACCTCCCTAACTACTGCTGATCAGACTGGGTGTCAGAGTTTGTCTGTTGATGCCGCTCTAAAGCACCTTGTTATGCTTTGCTGCTGAGGATATTATAGAGATGAAAAATATTGTTGTACGTTTCAGGATTGCACTGACTTGTTCCTGAACGAAATATGTGCTGAGGTAAAATTTCTTGATCTGTCAAGGCAGTTACCAACCACTTATGTGAGCTGTCCTTCGTGTATGAGTCAGGAGAGATAATGTTGACAGACTATTTGACTGTGGGAGTCATCACAGTTGACTGTGATTACCCTCAGGCAGGCTTGCTGAGCAACAATCAAAATCAAAATCTGTGCTAATATTTCCCACGTTAGTTCAAAGTCATGGGGAACGTTGTCATTGCCCTGCTTTTAACTCAGCAGAAGCCAGGGATTGAATCTGGAGTCCATGTCTAACAATGATGAACTTGAAGAGCTATATTTTCATGTGCTTAAAAGACAGTCTTGAAAAGCTGCTGTGAAAGCGCTCTTCTCATTTCTAAGCCTCTGCAAATATTTTCTCAGCACTCACAATGGTTAGCACGTCTTTGTTTTGTTCTGGGGTCTGAATGCAAGAAGCTTCATAATACACAACTGCAACAAAGTGAGATGGTGGAGATTTGATTCGTATGCCACACACCAGGCAGCATATCTATCCACTGAGCCACTAAATGAGCTTTCACTGTAGCAAATTAATTGGAATATTTTACCTGATTCATTGCTATTCAGCAGCTCAGGTCATATTTCCTATTCCAGTTGTCTTGAAGTGAAGAAAAGAAAACGAGTTACTGGGTAGAGGGGAAGGAGTGAAGCATTTTTCACAGCATGCTTTGCATGTTGATAGTGCAAATGAGCTCGCCTGCTGTTTTCATTATCTGGCATACAAGTGCCTTGCGCTGCAAATTAATTCTGAACTTCACACATTAATGGTGAGGTTTATTTATATTTAAATGTACAGATCAATTTACCAATACATCTAATTATACCAAGCTAAGCGGCAAGAGCTGAATTTTCTCAATGAAGAAGTTGTTCCAAATGTCCTCTGCTGTCTCTCTGTAGCCGGTTGCCAGACGTCCTAGCTGACTGAATTTTTAGCAGTTCCAGAGGCAAGTCATCAAAATTTATGAATGGATTCCCAGCTGATTTTCTTTTATTCGGCATACAAACCTTTGCAGCAAACCCTCGGGAGAAACAAAAATCCCAAGAGGGAGGCCAATGTTGCTCTCACTGCCTCCAAATGGTGCCCAGAGAAAGTCGCACTACGGAGGAAGTAAGGAAGCTAATTGTTAGCTTCCTTTCCACTCCTGAAGAGCAGTGTTGTTGAATTTCCTTGTTGGCTTTTCAGGTGTCCTGTTATGGGCCAGGGTTTAGAGAACACCAAAGTATATCATGGAGTTCACCTGACCCATAACTGTTAATAGATTTTGGTTATGGGGAGCACAAGGGCCCACTTTACAGGTGTGATGTAACAGAGATCTAAAGTAATTTTAAAACAAAACAATGTTCATCCTATGAATCCAGTTAACATTTTATAAACCCACAGTAAACATCTTACCAACTACCAACACTGATAACCCCCCAGAAAGATACAGTACTCCATGGGTAACCCTTAGTAACTTTCCTCACAACATCCAGAAGGCAAAACACTTTTTTAACAAAGATAGTAGGTTTGAATTCTCTTCAGAGAACAGCTATCACTTTTAAATTATCAAGTGATCTAAACACCTTGTTTAACATACAGAGAGAGACCACTATACATCTGCTTGGTTTGAATGCAGCTCTCCAACTGAAAGCGAAACTAAAACACACAGCCGAAAGGAGCTTCTTGCTAAAAAAACGAAACTAAAAAGCAGAATCACATTCCAGCTCCACCCACACAATGACATCACTGTAGCCATTTGATAAAACACACTTTTCTTAAAGGGACACTCACATGACAGTCCGCACATAACTGTGGCTGAAGAAGGGTGCATCAGTGTGAATTACATACAAAGGAAGGCCAAGTAGGCTTTGCAAGTCCGCTCAAAGCACTGAGCACAGATCAAGGAGACCCATGTAAAAATCTGTTGCTACTGATTCCTGCTCAGCCCGTATTCTGTACTTGATGATGGAATTTGCGATCCTCCTTTTGTGATACATCTTATCTGGAGGCAAATGAAGAGAAATAACGACCATCTTCCTTAAACTAAACTCCTGGGCCCCTTCTGAGCTGTAAACTAATTGCTGATTCCCTAATCCGGTAGCAATCATTCTTCTCCATCTCTGATCACTGCTCCTTTCGGCCATATTACAAGCAGAAGACTCCCAATCGAATTTGTGCTTTCCTTCTGTTCCTACACAACCTTCTTATAGGGGGTTTGCCCCTATTGCTGAGCATTACAGCGCTGGTGTCTTACCAGCTCCCTCCAAAGTAAACTATGGACCTTCAGTGATGGGTCCGAGTCCAAACATGGCTCAACCATGATGAAAAAAATGTTCACAGATGACAGACCTTTAAATAAACATGATGAACACAGGCAGGCAATTCACAGCTTCTGGCTGGCACATATTAATTGGCAAGCCTACATTCTGTATCAGCGGGTGTTCAGATAATAATCCTGCCTCATTAAATAAAATCCAAAACTGCAGAAGAAAAAACAAAATCTCTCAGCCTTTCTCAGGGGGCTTTCACTGTGTCTGCTCTTTGATGATGTTTGTGACTTTTTTGTTCGGCGTGGGTGGCCACCAGATTGCCTGCTTGGATGTGACCAAATGTCAACTTTCCCTTCATTTTAATTGGATTCGAAAGGCCTCGGCTCTAAGGCCCAGCAGAGAGCACCTTTTCGGTATGCTGAGCACTCAACATTTCGGACAGCACCAAAAAAGGAAGATCAGCCCTTTAAATTTTCTGATTTTACTTTTAGTACATGGTTTAATGCGCAATGGATTAAGGCCTGTTTCAATTGTTGACCAACGTAATTTAAATGGTGAATAGCCACTTTTAAACTGTGCAAATGGGAATATGAATGCAAACATATTAACCAACTGTACAAACAGGCTACTCGATATATATATAATGCTTGTCCTTTTTGGGTGAGGATAATTGGCTCTTGAGACATTTCTCAAGTGCTCTGGTGCATATGTTGGCATCAGATGAATTTAATTTGTGGATGGGAATTCATTGCTGAACTATCGTTTTGATAAATATGGAAAAGTAACTGCCGTGGCCACTCTGCGCGTGAGCAGTTCTCCTGCCTGCTGCTTAACGTACAAAGATGATCATTTTCAAAGGGAGAGCATGCTAGAATGCAGGGCACTGTGACCTAATGTTATATTCTCCCAGTTATCAGTGGGAATGTGACAGGTTTGAAACTCAGTTTCAAAGCAGCTTTGTTCTTTTCCTTCTGCCTGCCGTAGGAATGTTTGCGATTTTTCAGATCAAAGTTGAACACCTACTGGATCACATGCATCTTTTGTGATTGATTTAGCAGATCAAAGGTGTTGACAGGATCACTATGAAGACAGTGCACCTGAATCAAAGTGATGCACACAAGAAAACGTAGCCTTGTGTGGTTCAAATTAATTGTGCAGATGCAGATCCCCGAGATATTGCCAGTGAAGCCCGACCATCATATCCACGAATATGGGAAAAATAAATTTTGTTGGGCAATTTCCCTTCCAGTTTTATTTTGTAATGAGGATAAATAACAGATTTTGTATTGAGGAAGGGTGTGATAATGAAATGACTTGAACATCTTGTGATTTTTGATGGTGATATCTTGAGATGGGCTATGGGTTAATGGCTGCAGATCTTCACCAAGTGGTCATTCATAATGTGCTCCTGGCCAGTGAATACAAACGGTCAGTTTTGCCATGGGGGGCATTATGATGTTTGATCATCAGGGGGATTTACGTACCCTGGTTATGTCATACCTGGAGCACTGTGAGCAGCTCTGAGCACCACACCCTAGGAAGAATAGGAAGAGTATATTGACCTTGGAAGGAGTGCAGCTCAAGATTTCCCAAAATGATATCTGGATTCCAAGGGTTAAATGACAAGGAAACAAACTTGGTTCGTAATTTCTGGAATTTCGGAAGAATAAGAAGTGATTTGATTACAGTTCCCTTGCTATGAGGGGAACAAATAAGATAGAATGGGAGAAACGATGTATGCTCATTGGAGAATCTAGGACTGGAGGGTGTTACCCAAATGTTAGAGTCAGACATTTCTGGAATGATATTAGGAAAGACTTCTTCACAAAGTTGATGGCAGAAGCTTGAAACTCTCTTCCGCAAGCAGCACTTTTAATTTTAACTGAGGTTGGTGGATTTTTGTTTTCCTGAGGTATTTCGGGAAAAGGATTACAGTTAGGTCACCGATCAAGCTTGATCCTACTGAATGGAGGCATAGGTTTGAGGGGCTAAATGGTCTCCTCTTGTTCCTATGTTCCTGTCCTCACCAGCATACGCACACTTGCATTTTCTGAGGGGTTCAGTAGATAGGCAACAAAGATGGAGTTGGAAAGTCACTTAGAAATCAGGCAGCTGGACGACTCTCACACTCAGTCCATCCCATGACTCAACGTGGGACTTTTCTGGCCTGTATGGTGTGATATAATTGTCGAACTGCTTTCTGTGATGCTTATCATCAACTCAGGTATAAATGAAATGTTTTTCTTTCGGTGCTAAGCATTCTATGTGGACCTGGCTGTTAATCTGGACGTATTACATTTTTTTTCACAATACTTCTTGTTCATTTTTGAATTTTGGTGAGGAGAGTGGAAGCTGAGGGGAGGGATTCTCCAATCCCCCTCCGGCGCCGGAGTTTTGGCGGGAATCGTGCCACCCCGGTCAGCGGCCGCTGGCAGCGCCACCCCCACCCCCAACGGCGATTCACCGGCCTGCGCTGGGCCGAGCGGCCGCCCATTTTAGGCTGGTCCCGCCGGCGTAAATTGACCTGGCACTTACCGGCGGGACCTGGCTCTGTGGGCAGCCTCCGGGGTCATCGGAGGGGCGCGAGAGGATCTGGCCCCGGGGGCTGCCCCCACGGTGGCCTGGCCCGCAATCGGGGCCCACCGATCCGCGGGCGGGCCTGTGCTGTGGGGGAACTCTTTCCCTCCGCACCGGCTGCTGTGGACTTCCGCCATGGCTGGTGCGGAGATGAACCCCCCTGCGCATGCGCTGGGATGTTGCCAGCCCACAACTGGCATCATCCCAGCGCATGTGGAGGGTGGTTCGCCTCCGCACCGGCCATGGCGGAGGTCCACAGCAGTTGGTGTGGAGAGAAAGAGTGCCCCCACGGCACAGGCCCGCCCGCGGATTGGTGGGCCCCGATCGTGGGCCAGGCAACCGTGAGGGCAGTCCCCGGGGGCCAGCAGTTCCCCGGTGCCCCCCCAAGGACCCCGGAGGCCGCCCGTAGAGCCAGGTCCCGCCGGTAAGTACCAGGTCTGATTTACACCAGCGGGACCTGCCTAAAACGGGCGGCCGCACGGCCCATCGCAGGCCGGAAAATCGCCGGGGGGGGGGGGGGGGGGGTGCTGCGAGCGGCCGCCGACTGGCGCGGCGCGATTCCCGCCCGCCAAAACCCCGGCGCCAGAGAATTCGGCAGCCGGTGGGGGCGGGGTTCACGTGCCCCCCGGCGATTCTCTTGTTAGTCTATTCGGGTGAAAGAATTGATGGCCCCTCTTCATTGTTAATGAATTATTTGTGTGCGCCAATAACGACTTTTCAATGAACACAAAACCCAAATCTTTGAACACTGTTCACTTTGTAGTGAGCGCAGAATAAAGGCATGCGGGAGCAGCAGTCCAACACCTCGGGCAACTAAACATTGACAGGGCTACGGAAAAGTGATTAATTGGCTAGTTCTTTGAAAGAGCCAGCAGAGTTACAATGGACCGGACGACCTTTTATGCTGTGTGATTTCATTGGAATATGTTTCTTACCACCGGCAGACCATGTTCCCCTCCCCCCCCCCCCCCCTTCCCCACTTCACCCCTCCCCGCCCCCACCTCCTACTACCGCCCCCACCTCCTACTACCGCCCCCCACCTCATCTCCACCCAACATAAATTGAAAAGAAACCAGTGAGTCAGGATTACAAATGTTTACCGGTCAACGATTCATGACCTACAATGTTTCAGTTTGATTGCAATATTCCCGGCCATCTCCTTACAGACTGTGTTTGTTTTTTCTGGGCAACAATCAATCAACCTATTTTTGTGATTTCATTGTTCGCCCAGCAAGTAGTAGGATGCAGTTCGTTCAACCAGTTGATGTTTTTTTTAATGCTGTGCAAACTGACTGCGGGACTATGAACATGAATGGATTTTAGTCATGCACCCAACTTGTAATCACTGTAAAAGACCAACAATGTATTAAAGGCTACCTGTCAAAATATTGTTTTCTCTTCAAATGGAACGTGTATAAATATAATTAGTGGATGCTGGTGCGATATTTTGTGTCTTGGTATATTGTTATGATCACAGTCATTCTGCTTTGTGCTCAATGCCACTACAAGAGCTCTTGTCCAACATGTAGATGCGACCGTTCGACGTTTAAGATCTCATTTATTGTAAGTTAACTGACTAATGGAGAAGAGAATCTATTCCTGCAAGTTATATGAGCAACAGAGAACAGACCAGGTTACTTCATCTTCTTCTTCTTGTGGTGTTCATGAATCCATGCTAGGATTCAGAATATTGTAACTGAAGAAATACATGGCGTTAAGGAAAGAAAAAATGTCAACAAATATATTGGACACATAGATTTTGGGTGCAACTCTCTGGTCTCATTGCACTCTTGTTCGAGTGAAACGAGGCCGGTGAATAGTGGGAGAGGCCGAAAATGAGAACCGTGCCAAGCGCCAAACAGTTTGTGATGCATGCGGCCTGCTCGCGTAGGCGAAATTGGGGTCTTACCGTAGCACAAGGGGGTTGGATAGGGTGGACAGTGAGAGCCTTCTCCCGCGGATGGATATGGCTGGCACGAGGGGACATAACTTTAAACTGAGGGGTAATAGATATAGGACAGAGGTCAGAGGTAGGTTCTTTACGCAAAGAGTAGTGAGGCCGTGGAATGCCCTACCAGCTACAGTAGTGAACTCGCCAACATTGAGGGCATTTAAAAGTTTATTGGATAAACATATGGATGATAATGGCATAGTGTAGGTTAGATGGCTTTTGTTTCGGTGCAACATCGTGGGCCGAAGGGCCTGTACTGCGCTGTATTGTTCTATGTTCTATGTTCTATGTACATCGCGAGAAACCAATTGGCAACACTTAAGCCCTTTTTCCATTAAAAGAAAAAAGAACAAAGAAAAGTACAACACAGGAACAGGCCCTTCGGCCCTCCAAGCCTGTGCCAACCATGCTGCCCATCTAAACTAAAATATTCTGCACTTCCGGGGTCCGTATCCCTCTATTCCTATCCTATTCATGAATTTGTCAAGATGCCCCTTAAACGTCACTATTGTCCCTGCTTCCACCACCTCCTCCGGCAGCGAGTTCCAGGCACCCACTACCCTCTGTGTAAAGAACTTGCCTTGTACATCTCCTCTAAACTTTGCCCCTCGCACCTTTAACCTATGCCCCCTAGTAATTGACCCCTCTACCCTGGGAAAAAGCCTCTGACTATCCACTCTGTCTATGCCCTCATAATTTTGTAGACCTCTATCAGGTCGCCCCTCAACCTCCATCGTTCCAGTGAGAACAAACCGAGTTTATTCAACCTCTCCTCAGAGCTAATGCCCTCCATACCAGGCAACATCCTAGTAAATCTCTTCTGCACCCTCTCTAAAGCCTCCATATCCTTCTGGTAGTGTGGCGACCAGAATTGAATACTATACTTCAAGAGTGGCCTAACTAAGGTTCTATACAGCTGCAATATGACTTGCCAATTTTTATACTCAATGCCCTGGCCAATGAAGGCAAGCATGCCGTATGCCTTCTTGACTACCTTCTCCACTTGTGTTGCCCCTTTGGACCTGTACACCTAGATTTCTCCTAGATTTCTCTGACTGTCAATACTCTTGAGGGTTTTACCATTCACTATATAACTATTAACGGGAGTCATCCCATATCCAACAGCCTCTCGTCATTCGTCAGCCTCCCAGCAAATGGTTACGCTGGCACCAATTTGTACTCCTTTTGAAAAATGTAAACCTGGCGGAAGGGCTACTGCGGGGAGCCGAGGAGGTGAGTAGCCATCTTTGCTCACAGGTAAAGAGTGTGACGGCACTGGGATTGCCACCCCATTGCTCATGGGGGTTGGGGGACCCTTGGCTGGGGGTGGGGGACACTCCGAAGGGGTCGGGGACCCTCTGGTGGGGTGGGGGTGGTATCCCTCAAAGGGATGGGAATGGGAAGGGGAGAGGGGGAGGTTGAGGAGGTCACCATCATGCCAACCGCTGGATCATGTGTTCCCGTTCCTGGAGGCAATCCCAGCCCCTGTCCGTCTGTCCCACCAACCACCCATGACCCCCACCGACTGCTGAGGCCTCTGGCCATGCGGCTGAAAGCTATTGCTAATAGGGAATTGGCAATCATGGTTAAGTGAGCACTTCACACAACTCAATTGGATTCCCATGACCTGCTTGAGTGTCGCTGACATCTGCCTCTGAATGGCCCAGATGCACCCTATCATCTCCATCAGCTCCGGGTAACCCTTAGAGGCTCAGCATCAGGCTGGGACCCAGCTGGTCCTGCGATCCAGTAGATCTCTGACTACTGTCTCACCTGGGGGTTCCTACCTCCACCTGATGTACATCAGCATCTGTGTGGTGCTCAGCAGATTGTGACCCAGAAGCCTGACAAACGTTTCCCACCGAGGTGCGTGTAACTGCACTGGTGGAGGGTGGGAATAACAGCTGTGATGCATCGATCGTGTCTTTTATGGTGGCATCATCAGAGCTCCTCTCCAAGGTGTTCTCCTGGGAAACTGGAGAAGGGGCCACCAGGGATTGGCCAGTGCTGAAGGCCAGAGGATCTACAGGAGGATGGATGTGTCGTCAGTGGGAGTGTGGGTCAGTCAGTAAGGCAATAACAACTCACGTTTGACTCAGGTCCTCCAGGTGGAGCCCACTGGATCCTCACCTCTGTGGCTTCCGCCAACCTCCGCGTTGGTGACCGCTCTGTCCTCGGCCACTCCCGTCATCACAAGGGCCCATTCTTTGAAGATAGTAAGGATTCTTAACTCCAGCACGCCTCCGCCAATCTGGGCCCCTCCTGGCGATTGTGGGAGAGCGTTTCCTGAGGAGACACAGAAAGAGCATCGTTAGCCCCATGCGAGGTTCACAGTGGTGGTAGGGGGGTGTGAAGGAAGGGTTTTTTGGACCGGAGTGGCATTGGTGTCAACTTACCCGCGCTGCCCAGTGTAGGTTGTTGAACTTTTTGCGGCATGTTCTCCCCATGTCTGCATGGATTTCCTCCGAGTGCTCCAGTTTCCTCCCACAGTCCAAAGATGTGCAGGTTAGGTGGATTGACCATCCTAAATTGCCTTCAGCGTCCAAAAATGTTGGGTGGGGTTACTGGGTGATGGGGATAGGGTGTGGGCTTAAGTAGGGGGCTCTTTCCAAAGGCCGGTGCAGACTCAATGGGCTGAATGGTCTCCTTCTGCACTGTAAATTCTATTCTATGGAAGCCAGTCGTCCTGGTCACGCTCCCAGAGTTTGCAGCCGCTGGCACCTCATCCCAGCCAGCACTGAAACTTAGGGCAGGTCTTCTCAGTGCCATAGTTGCAAGCTGAGTGGGGCTAGCTGTGCAAGGGCTGTTTGAGTGCTGCTCGACCTTGTTAGCGAGAGGTTGGCGAGCGCAGTGCCAGCGAACCAGCTAGCGAGCCTTCATTTGCGGCAAGAAGCCCATGGGGCCTTGTCAAGTGGACCAATTAACATTGAATGCGTTGCCGTCCTCGCTGGGCCGAGCACCACACTTAGAAATCTTTCCTGATAACCGCACCGTTGTCCTGTTCAATAGATGCCTGAGTACTGATGGCTCACAAAGCAAAGACCAAAGAACAAAGAAAAGTACAGCACAGGAACAGGCCCTTCGGCCCTCCAAGCCCGTGCCGACCATGCTGCCCGATGTAACTACAATCTTCTACACTTCCTGGGTCCATATCCCTCTATTCCCATCCTATTCAAGTATTTGTCAAGATGCCCCTTAAATGTCACTATCGTCCCTGCTTCCACCACCTCCTCCGGCAGCGGGTTCCAGGCACCCACTATCCTCTGTGTAAAAAACTTGCCTCGTACATCTACTCTAAACTTTGCCCCTCGCATCTTAAACCTATGCCCCCTAGTAATTGACCCCTCTACCCTGGGGAAAAGCCTCTGACTATCCACTCTGTCTATGCCCCTCATAATTTTGTAGACCTCTATCAGGTCTCCCCTCAACCTCCGTCGTTCCAGTGAGAACAAACCGAGTTTATTCAACCGCTCCTCATAGCTAATGCCCCCCATACCAGGCAACATTCTGGTCAATCTCTTCTGCACCCTCTCTAAAGCCTCCACATCCTTCTGGTAGTGTGGCGACCAGAATTGAACACTATACTCCAAGTGTGGCCTAACTAAGGTTCTATATGACTGCAACATGACTTGCCAATTCTTATACTCAATGGCCCGGCCAACGAAGGCAAGCATGCCGTATGCCTTCTTGACTACGTTCTCCCCTTTCAGTGACCTGTGGACCTGTATACCTAGATCTCTCTGACTTTCAATACTCTTGAGGGTTCTACCATTCACTGTATATTCTCTACCTGCATTAGACCTTCCAAAATGCATTACCTCAAATTTGTCCGGATTAATGTGACAAAGTCAGTAATATAGTCATATAAACTGGAAGGGTGAAGCTGGCTTGGTTTTGCATTGCTTCACAGTTTTTTCCAATACTGTTGCGATTGCAATGGAATATAAGTGAGCATGAGGGAACATGATATATGGTGGATTATTTCCAAAAACTTTCAACCTCAGTGTCATATTTTAGGCAATTAGACAGGAATAGTTTGGCATAATAAATATCGTAAACTGCATCCAACAACCATTAAAGTCAGCATTTACAGGGGTGGGGGTTGTCAAGGGATGTGAGCAGAGGAGCGGTTCCATTTTTGCAAGCTCAGACTCTGCTCACCTTATAATCTGTCTTTTCATCCAAGTGCACATTCCGCATTTGTCTACGCAGCTTGTGCTATGTCCCGAGAAGTGCTTGGCCAGTGTTTCTACGTGAAAGAGTCTAGATTGAATGCTTAAAGCCTTGTTTGTTTGTGGCAGCTGGAGTGGGCTGGGGTGGAGCTCTGCTAACTGTGGCACAGTTGCTATTGAGCGGGCTCCTGTGGTACAGGTAGTCCGTGCTCAATTCCAAGAGTTACGGGGTATTTTTCTGAAATTAGTGGGAGGTACTTGCAACAGAGAGCACTGACCCTGGTGAGGGACCAACTCCTGCAGTGTTGAGATCCTGCTGCGTGGCTTGTCGTCCAACCTGACGGAATTGGGAGAGAGAGAGAGAGAGGAGTAGGACCAGGAGGTCCTACTCCTCCTGGGCCCGGTACTCGACATAAGCTGGTGGAAGGAAGACTCCCCGAGTGAGTTTCAGGGTCGGTCATGTGTCTGGGATCTTTATTTGGAGGATGGGCATTTCGTATCAGGTTCAATGTATAATCCTGTCTTCGGGGCCTGGGGTCGATTTGGCCTGCTGATCACTGGTCCTATTTTGTCCTGTTCCTGATGCTAGACGTGAGGAGTTGGAGGTTGCAGAACCGGTCGATTCATCCCCGCAGCCAGAGTCTGAGCTATAAACCTCCTGGGTGTTGATGAGATGGCTTGGTGAAAATATTGATGTCTCGTGCTTCGATCATTGAAATTCTTGAAAGATCCTGAGGGGTGCTCGTCCATCCTGTTTTAACCCTGGCCTCTGCTTTCGTTTCCATGATGATGTGTTTATCCTGGGGTTCGTCCTGAAACTCAGTTGTTATCCTGGACTTTGCCCCCGATTGATCATGTTGTTATCGACTAATTTTGTCTTTTTTTTCCCTCTGTGTAATATGAGTGTGATGGCCTGAACCGTTAATTATCCTGATTTGGCAAGTTTATGTCACGTTGAGATGAATGTTGAATGTGGGTTTTATGCACAGCTTCAATCCTTTTTAAAAATGTATTATTTTTAGAGTACCCATTTTTTTTTTTCAATTAAGGGGCAATTTAGCGTGGCTGATTCACCTCCCCTGCACATCTTGGGTTGTGGGGGTGAGGCCTACGCAGACACGGGGAGAATGTGCAAACTCCACACGGACAGTGACCTGGGGCCGGGTTGGAACCTGGGTGCTCGGCGCAATAAGGCAGCAGTGCTAACCACTGGGCCATTATGCTTCCATCACAGTTTCAATCCAAACTGTCTTGGGTCTTATAATGTCTGATAATCCTTGGGTTAGAGGGAGGTGGCTGTCCCTTGTTGTTCCCCCTCTGTCTCGTTCAGAGGGAAGATGAGCAGAGCCGGAGTTGAGTGGAAGCTTGGGATTGGTACGGTGAGTTTGGCCTTGCCCTCCCTCCCAGAGTGCCCATTTTGTGGGTGTCTTGACGGTTCTTCTCCCTCTGGTCTGGAGTCCCCTCCCGCTTAAAGCCATAGTGTTTATCCTGTCTCTTCACATGTCGGTGGGAGTGGTACCTTGTCCAGGTTGGGACTAGCTTAGTGTAGGCTCAGCGGGGTGTAGGTGTTGGGGTTGTGTGGAAGATACAAGGGTCATATTCTGCTGCGGTAGTTTTTTGGGATGGCTCTGGGCTAAGCCAGGTCTGGTGCCATGGTTGGTATCCTGTTGTCCCTGGGGTTCAGGGGTGCCCTCCTCTGAGGGCACCTGTGGAGGGAGCTCCAAGGGGTTGGGTTTGGCTTCCAGGTAGCTGGTGATTTTGGAATGGGCCAGGTGCTATGCCTAGTAGCTATCCTGTTTCTTATTCCCTGGGGCAGGAGTGATGTCCTCTTGTAGTTTGTTTGGCTGGTTCTTCTCTTCAGTGACACGTGTTGGGTAGTTGCTCTAGAAGTTTGGCGTCTGGGTTGTTGACGATTTCCTGTCATCTGCGCAATTAGTTCTGATGGTGTGAGTGTAAGGGCAGTTCCATTGATTCCCTTCTTTCCCCTTTAGTTTTGCTGCTACCATTTTGATCCATGGATGACTAAAGGACTTTTATCTTTAAATCGAGCAGTGGAAATGAGAAACTCAAAATTTACAAAACAGAACACTCTGCTCGCCTTCAGACAGCCGATCTCAAACTTCCAGCTGAGAGATCGATAGACTCAGTTCAATTGTTTGGCTGGTGGCCAACGAATTGGCCAAAAGGCTGCATTCTGCCCGGTAACAGGTGGTGATTGGGTCCTGCCTGAGTGTGATGGTTTTCAGAGAGCCAGGGGATCAGTTGGAGATATGGATGCAGAGATACGAGGACCTGCTCTCTCGCTCTCTCTCTCTCTCATGTTGTCTCCAGAAAAGCTGGATAGCTTCTGCATTTCAGAGACCTGAATGAATCTACAGTGAAAACCATTACAGACTGGAAAGCAGAAATCTCGAAATAAAATCCTAAAGTGATGGAAGGTGTGCTAGAAATAACCATCTGAAACAAAGACTCTTATCTTTTACTTCTACTTATTATTTTATCCCCTCCTCTTCCCTCTGTGTTTGTCTGTCTTGTTTGCTTGTAGAGGGTGGGATGAGTTTAAGTGGGAGGGTTAGTGTTGAAGAAAATAATAGTCAGCACTTTGAATTTTCGCGAAAGGTCCTTTATTTAACACAACGTTCATGGGGGGATTAGATAGACCAAAGTCATTCCAAATGTTCCCACTCTACAGAGGTAAGGCAAGCAATTTATATGTTACAGTAAGCCATATCTCGGACAAAATGCATTCTGTTGATAAGCAGAAAGACAGAAAAAACGAGCAGGCCTTGTGTTCCTCGCCTAAGAAAAATAATAATTGTCTGCTGTCAGCAAAACAGTGTGCAGCTATATGCTTGTTGACATTTATGACCTTCTGACTGTTTCATAAAGAACCTCTTGACTAAAAAATAAGGCAAAATATCCATCATGCTTTGCCAAGTGCCTATTTCCATGAAATATATTCAAGCAGCCGGTTAAAATGAATACAGAGTATTAAGGCAGCTAATCCGCCAACTAAAGTCCCTTCTACAATTCCCTCCTTGTTGATCTTATGATCAACACATTGTTAGTACATTACAGTGTCCTCAGCAGCAAAGGGTGGGTTATAATGTAAGGGGAATGGACGTATGATAGGTACCAGATTGTTAAGTGGCTGGGACCATGGAGGCAACGCTGACATACTCGCCCCCATGCCCTGACAACATCCCGAGCAACATTTAAACAGCAGCCAAATGACAATCAAGATTACAACAATGATTATAATCCAAATCACAATCCTCTGTCCTAATGTTCCCAACCACCCAAAGTCAAAGTCCCATCCCCCATCCTCATGCAATTGTGCTACCTCTCGACGAATGTGATCCACCAGGTTATCAATTTTCTCTGAGTTATCAGGGACTATGTGTAGCAATCACTGCCAATCAGGGCACAAGTGCCTCCCTTTTCAGCTAACAAGAAATCAAGGGCCATCCTATTCTGTAGGGCAACCGCTCTTATAGCAACCATCTCAGTTTCTATCTGGTTAACAACTTCCGCAGTGTCACTACCTGCTCAAGGATGTCTCGTAGTTCACGTAGTTCGTATGCATTCGTGGCTATTCCTAATGGTGGTTCCCAGCATTTGTGCCCATGTCATAATACTTTGTGTCGTTCTGTGATGGGGATCGTCCTGCAAAATCTAAATGTGATGCACATAAGTGACTACGTATCCCAAATAGCAGGAGCCTTCCCAAAATACATGCCGTTATATGCGGTCAGGTTTCCTTTGCTATCAGTCATAATTAGTCTACTCGATCCCCTTCCCAGGAGCCTCGACTAGTTTGATTTTCAACTCCTGACCAATCAAAGATGAATAATCCTTAAGGGGGGGACATAGGGGGTTGCCAATTCAAGGTCTGATCACACTGACACGTGCCTACTGAGTGGGTCCTATATGTTTTATGATTCTTAAAGCATATACTTCCTTTTGGGACTCCAGTATAATTGGGAAGGATCAACCAGGGCGGTTGGCATGTTACATTAAACTAGGCCCCCACCATTCCTCAAACCTATTCATATCGTATCCAGCTAATCTCCAATCTAACATATTCTGTGTATCTTTGCCACGTCCTGTACTATTTTGTCTGAGAGCCCATTCTGCTATCTCTTTACTGGTGAATGGGATGGGTCGCATGGGGATGCCCTCCCCTAGCATCTGGGAATTTGTGTACAAACCCAACAACTGGATTTATTGACACTCTCTGCGTATGAGTGAAACATGTATATTAAGGTGTTAGTATGCAGTTCACCCTCTACGTGATGTTGGATTAATATGATAATATAAAAACATCAACACCGTTATTCTCTTCAGGTTAGCGTTTCGCTGGTACTCTCAAAGTTCCGTATGATGTAGTTTACATGAGTTGTGTGGATCCCATCTGGCTTTTCTTTTACTTTAACGGCTGTTCGGGTTGTTAGCAGCACTTGGTAGGGTCCATTCCACCTAGGAGAAAAATAAACTTTGTTTAATGCTTTCACATTTACTTGATCTCCAGGTTTAAAGGGTGTGTATTTCCCTCTTTTGGATGCATCTGAGCCTGTCGCACCTTTTCATGTTTTATTTTTTTCAGCAATTTCACACATGGCCTGGGCATATTTTAGTGATGCCTCATCTGCCTATATTAAGGCTACTGCCGCTGGAGTCATTGGGGGTTTAGTTCCAGTTGTCATGGGATGTTCCATTAATATCTCATACGGGGATAAACCTGTATTACGATTTCTCTGATTTCTCAGGGCATGCATTACTCTGGGTATGGCATCTGGCCATAGCAGCCCATTTTGTTGACATACTTTAGTAACTGCACTTTTAATTATTCCATCGCCCTTTCCACCATTCCTGAGGATTGTGGCTGATATGCTATTTGCAATTTCCAATCAAATCCCATGGCTTCTGTTCGGGCTTTGGTCAATTTGAGAATGAATTGAGTTCCCCTGTCACTGTTAATACCCATTGGTATCCCAATCCCAGGATATTCGTCCTTCAACACTTCAGTTGTCTGATTTTCCACTGGCTTATCAACCACAGTAGGCATCACTCCCACCTGCGATCCAGCTATATTATTACCCAAGATAAACTGTATTCCTGGACAAGATAATTTCTCTATTACTCCTACTACCACTTCACCACTCTTCACTGGACTTTCCAACCTTACCTCATATAATGGTACTCTCACCCTGAATTCCACATATTACCACCTTTTCTGGCAACATTCTTCCCAGACTACATAACTCCTCATCTCTTACCATCAAAGATTGACTAGCTCCCATATCTCTTAAAATTGTGACTTCTTTATCTGCTCCTCCTGATACACATGAGTAAACTTTACCCAGACAAGTAAATTCTTTAAAGAGATCTGGCACCTTCTTATCTATCACCTCTTGATCAGGCTGTACAATCTTTTGCACCTCCTTCGCTTCACTTGGGCTTTCCTTTACCACTTCAACAAACTCCACTGTCTTATCCTGTTTTACCACATCAGCCTTCCCAGTGCTTTTCTTTAACCACCAACACTGTGACTTCACATGGCCTAGTTTATTACAGTGAAAACATTTGAAACTTTTCATTTCTTTTCCACCCTCCTGGATTTCTTTTTAAATCTGAGGTACACTCTCCTTATTATCTCCCATCAGATCACCTTTACCTTTGCCACTTGAGTATTTCTCATGTCCCCAGTTTCTATCCCTCGCAGGCTGAAACTGATGTCGGAAACCAAACTTTGATTTATGAACTAATTCATAATCATCTGCCATTTCTGCTGCTAATCTCGCAGTTTTAACCCTCTGCTCTTCTACATGAGTTCTCACTACATCAGGAATTGAATTTTTAAACTCCTCCAAAAGTATAATTTCTCTGAGAGCTTCATACGTTTGGTGTATTTTCAAAGCCCTTATCCACCTATCAAAATTGTATTGATAACAACCTGCTTTTAACCAAGAGTGATGCTCCTGTGGGGAGGCTTGCTCCTGTGCCTGTTTTAACTTTGGTTCTGTTATGATGGATGGAAGTTCAACTGCAGCCGCTTGCAGTTGTGGCTGCTGTTTGAGAACCAATTCCTTTGCTATTTTATCAGCAAATCTATTGTCGCATGAGACTTCATCGTCTGCGGTAGTATGCGCTTCACACTTTAAAATGACTATCTTGCTGGGCAGCTGAACAGCATCTAGTAAATTTAAAACCGATTTAGCATGTTTAATAGGTTGACGGAGGAAGTTAGGAATCCCCTGTTTTTCCATAATTGGCCAAAATCATGTACTACTCCAAAAGCAGATCGGGAATCATATAAATATTGACTATTTTATTTTTAGCTGGAATACATGCTTTAGTAAGGACAAACTATTCGGCCGCTTGAGCAGACGTTCTCAAAGGCAGAGCAAAAGCTTCCACTATCTCAAATGGAGTTATTATTGCATAGCCGGCCAGGAGGGTCATATCATGTGGTCAGTTCGCTGACCCATTGGTGAAAAAGATGATGTCTGGATTTTCGAGTGGGTGACTCAATAAATCACATTGAGGGGTTGTGGTGGCTTCAACCAATTGTAAACAATCATGATCATACATATGTGCTGCTTCCGAGGGCGTGGGCAAGAGTGTTGCAGCGTTGACAGCTGGCGCTCGCTTGCAGGTAAAGTTGGTTTCAGAGAGGATTACTTCGTACCCACTGTGTCGAGCCGCAGTAAAATGCTACGTTGCGGATGAATTAAGCAGCAGCAAAACTGATTTTCTCGACTATGGCCGCTGTGGCTGCTACTGCTCTTAAGCAATTTGGCATACCCTTTACCACAACACATAGGGTCACCGAGTAATAGGCAAGGTGTCTTTTCCCTCCTCAATGCTCTTGCACCAGGACCTCTGTTGCAAATCCCCTGCTTCATTCACATAAAGAGTAAAGGGCTTGCTGAAATTAGGACGTCCCAAGGCAGGGGCTCTAATCATGGCTTATTTCAAATTACGAAATGCTTGCTCCCTCTCTGGGATCCAGGTAACAACTGAAGGGGCATCTTGTAGGGTAGCCTTGCGCAGTACTGCATCCATCTCTCTATAGTCCGGTATCCACTGACTGCAATAGCCGAGGAAGGTGAAGATTTCCTTTTTTGTACGCGGAGTTGGAACCCTTGCTACAGCCTGTACACTTTCAGACCCAAGCCTCCGCTGTCCTTGCTGCAGCTGAAATCCCAAATACTGAACTGTCTCCTGACAGAATTGCAGCTTGTCCATTGAGACCCTATGTCCTCTTTCTGCCAGATATGACAATGACAAAAGGGTATCCTGTTGGCAAGTTAGACCCCCCTCTGAGGCGAATAATAAATCGTCCGCAAACTGTTACAGTGTTGAGCCGGACGACAACTGGCACTCATCCAAGTCTTTTTTTAATACTGTTGATTCCGATATGTAAAGGCAAATAAATAGATATTGACTTTCTGGGTGCAATGGTATGGAGAAAAAGGCTGAGAATGTATCCGTTGTTGGTGGTGTAGAAGACAAAATGACATTTGTGCCCAGCACCAATGGAGCAATAGTGATAACAATTTTATTGATGGTTCTGAGATCTTGCACAAATCGCCACTCGTTGGGTCTTCCTACTTTTGGAATGGGGATTATAGGGGGGTTACAGGGGCTTTGTGTCCTCTTCAGCACCCCTTGCTGTAATAGTGCATTGATCATTCCCTCTGTCCCATTTTTCTGCTTCCGGTGCCAACCTGTATAGTTTTAAGCAGGGCAGGGCAATGTTCTTCTGTAACTGCACCCTATGGGCTGGGGCAGAATGTACTTTTTCAACATGATTTTTATGTTGGGCCCATAGATGTGCCAGTACCTGGGCCAGGATTGAAGGGAGTAAATGATGGCTCTCTCGGGGAGGTTGTTGTCTTTCAAATGTAGCGGGCCATTGCTCCTCTTTCCAGGTCACTTTGACCTCCTGTTTGCCATAAAATTCTATCAGGCAATTTCATCCATCCATTTCAATATAAATCCCATGTATTACTTTTTTCCTTTGGCCACTTTGATCACTTCTCCTATTTGCTTTGCCTTAGCGGGATGTCTTACGACCAATGTTAAATGGGGTTCTGAAGTTAAACCCATCCTAAAAAGGTCCCACTGACTATGGGTCAACTGTACTAACATTCCTAATCCCACCGAAAAGTCCTAAACACCGAAAAATAAAAAGGAGTGATATGGAATAAGGTCTGCTTTCCTAAGTGACTTTGTGTTTGTAAATTGTATGCGTGCTCATCCTCACGAGCATATCAAGCCGTGCAATGGGTCACTATATTCTCTCATCTGGACTCTATCAGGTGTTTTAATAGCTGTGCCCAAGGGTCATTAATCTTTTGTAAGACTTCCTTCAATTAACATTTTTTTTTTAACAGTGGTACTGTAAGGGTTACCGTTCAGCTGCCAGCATAGAACACAGACAGAGAGCGATCGGGCACAGGCTCAGAAGTTATTAAATTTTCCAGCTGGTGAGCTCGTATTTGAGACAGTTCTATAAACATTCCATTATCAATGCAATGTATTACTGCTCCTAATTTGCAGAGTGTCTGTCTGCCTAATAGGGTCAGGTGTCGCTAGTTGCGATAGATCCTTCCTGGGGGTTAAATGCTTCTTGGTTACCTTGCATGATAGATTCTTTCCCTCTATTTGCTAACCAGTGTTCGAGGGACTCATTTCCTTCATTCAAATGATAATCATTATTGGGAACCCAGCCCCCATTTATGCCGGGTGGGACTGCTATCCCATTCTTCAAAGCTGACCAAGATGCACCAGAAGCAGCAAAACATCCCCTGGGAGGGGGCTATAAATAGCACACATTTAAGTCAATTTCCAATGATTGATTTTATAGGCATTAGCTATTCTTAGAGATGTATATTTTTCTTTGTCAGTTCAGAAAAGGTCAACTGTCTGCTGAAATGGTTAATATTTCCTGCAGAAACTAAGGGGCGGATAACTTGGAATGATGCCATTTACGTCTTTTCACATAATCTAAAAACGTATTCATATTCAATTACTTTTATTCGTTAAAGCACTTTCTTTTAAACTGATCGTAATTTCCAATGTTTCTGTTCATTAGAGAAATCTCAACAAAAATCACTTAGGTTATAATCTCTGACTCACAATGACAGACGATAAAAAATACAACCCACTTCGCACTTCATGCTTTGACTAAAATTAATTGGTGAAACAAAACACACAGATCCTCACAGCTCACAAATATCACAGTTAACCGCTAGCCTTATCTCACGGCTACAGACAATCTGAATTCCCTTTCTCTACATGAACTCATCTGTTACGCTTTTACCTTAATCTTCTATTTACTTTTACTCCCCTGCTTTTTTTTCCGAGAGGGGGTCAGCTTCATTAGATTCCTATGCGGGACATATAGGTTTTCCTTCCTCATTCCGTTGCTTTATGATTGTTTCTTTTCATTTTCTTACTCATTTTGACTCCCTTATCTGTCTTCTTCAAGGAGATCACCTTCTTTCTCGCTTCGGATGTCTTTACTGAGGCTGCGAGACGACATGTGAGGGGGCGTCGAGTTTATTGCGCATCGTTCCTTCTGCAAATTACTTTAGAATATATGCATAACAATAACAACGACCATGGAAATCATTTACAAATACTACAGAGAGTGCACACCGGTGTGTATCCTTTCAGGAACCTCAAAGTCTTTAAAAAAAATTTTAGTCTCTAAGGTACGTTTTTTCTTCCATGCAGCTACTCTCCTGGCATGAGTCACTGGCCAGTAATTAAGGCTGCCGAGCAGCAGACCCCCCTTTCAGCTGGGGTCGCGCTATGGCTCTCTCCCCTTCAGCTGAGAGAGTCCTGTTTAGAGATTCGTTTTGGGGTTCACGTCCCGTTAAATTAGGGAAACTGCAACGACTACGCCAATTGTTGAAGAAAATAATAGTCAGCACTTCGAGTTTTTGCAAAAGGTCCTGGGCGCAATTCTCCCATCGGGGGACTAAGTCCCGACGCCGGAGTGAAAACCGGAGTGTTTCACTCCGGCATCGGGGGCCGCTCCCAGCCCCCTATTCTCCCGTGCCAGGGGCCTAGAAGCGGTGCCGTGTCATTTACGTGCCTTGCCGCCACGTAAAAGCGGTGCCGCGAAAATGACGCGGCCGGCACCGCGTAAATGACGTCATCTGCGCATGTGGGCACCGATCGCGGGCCAGACCCCTTTTGAGTCCCCCCTCGGTGCAGGAACCCCCTCCACCCCCACAGGCTGCCCCACCAGCGTTCCCGCGCTGTTCCTGCCGGCAGCGACCAGGTGTGGATGGCGCCGGTGTGAACCTGTCGTGTTGGGCAGGCCGCTCGGCCCATCCAGGCCGGAGAATCCGAGCGGCCAGCCATGATTCTCGCCGCGCCGGTTTGGGGGGGGGGGGAGAATCGCGTGCGGGTGCCGGGGCAGCGTGGCGTGACTCGTGCGGCGCCCCGGCGATTCTCCCACCCTGCGTGGGGGGAGAATTTTGCCCCCTTTATTTAACACGAAGTTCGTGGGAGGATTAGATAGACCAAAGTCATTCCAAATGTCCCCACTCTACAGGGGTAAGGCAAGCAATTTATATGTTACAGTAAGCCATATCTCGGACAAAATGCATTCTTTTGATAAGCAGAAAGACAGAAAAAACGGGCAGGCCTTGAGTTCCTCGCCTAAGAAAAATAATAATTGTCTGCTGTCAGCAAAACAGTGTGCAGCTATATGCTTGTTGACATTGTATGACCTTCTGACTGTTTCATAAAGAACCTCTTGACTAAAAAATAAGGCAAAATATCCATCATGCTTTGCCAAGTGCCTATTTCCATGAAATATAGTCAAGCAGCCGGTTAAAATGAATACAGAGTATTAAGGCAGCTAATCCGCCAATTAAAGCCCCTTCTACAGTTAGAAATTGGATAATAGTTAACCTGTTGGATTTGCTGAATATTTAATTGTCGTTATTGTTATTAATAAACTTAATTGTGTTTAAATGTACAAACTTGGGGACTATAGTTATTGGGTAGCTAAGAGTCAAAGACTTTGGATGTTTTTATTTATTAATTTCAATTGTGTTGCGACTTCGGGTCAAGTTGGGCTGAAATTGACTGCGCCTAGCCCAGGGGATCGTAGCAGTAGTTCCCTCTTTTTCGCTTCTTTCTGAGAGACCCTGGAGGAGATTCTTCCATTGTGTCTCTCATCTTGCACTTGTCTGTCTCCTGAGTTACTTGAAATAACGTTCTGCCTTGGCCTTTGTGGTACATGGTTGGGTCTCGGTGTTTTAGCTCATTAGGAGTAGATCCATCTTGAGTGGTTGTTTTATGGTGACCCTGGATTTTTCCCAGACCAGGTGGTCCTGGTTGCTGGGATGGGTCCATTGGTAAGGGGGAAAGTGGGGGAGGTAGATCAGCCCTACCTACGTAGATGCCCCATTCAGGTAGTGTCTTGAAGGCTCCTGTCTCCCTGGGGTGGGGCTTTCCCTTTTGACCTGACTTGAAGTTACCATTACTTAAATTTCTGGCCCCATGGTTATCCTGCCGTTCCCCTTGGGGGGGTGTTATTTGCTTGGTGGTTGGGTGACGTATTGCCTTTTGGTTGCTGGGCACTTCATGGTTGCTTTGGACTTGGGATCCGGTGGGTTGTTTCTGGTAACTGTGGTCTTTACTTTTTTCTTCTTTTTGCATGGGAGACCCTGGGCCTGAGCACACCTTGGACCTGTCACTACTGATCCTCTCTTTGTAATTTTGTGGCCATATGACTGTTGGCTTCTCAGTCCTGCGCCCGGATGGGGATTGGATTGCATTGTGGGGTACAAGTATAATGTAATTCCCCCTGAGTGCTGGGAAACTCGTGAATTTTCTTTTGTATTCGACTTCGTGATGGGTGTGGTGTATCTCTATGTCGTTGACTGTCTTCTGCATTGAAGACTTTTTAGTTTTTTCGCTTTGCTTCGTCGTGAGGTTTGTGTAAACTTAAAAAGACAATAAAAATATTGATTAAAAAAGTCAGCTTTTGCTTGTCTAAAAACATGTATCCTTAAGATGTTGAGGTTTTTTTCGGTTTGAACACGTGACAGTGACTCAGTTGAAAAGAAATGCATTTTCAATATTGTGATTCAAGAAACATGAATGAAACTAGAAAAATGTAGTCATTCTAATAGGAAAACCATACAGAATTATGTTGTTTTTCATTCATTACCTATGTGAATTGAAATGTGAACTCTTAGGTTCAGTATTTTACATCTCAGAGCAAAGCAGAGGTTACACTAGTTTCCAAATGTGAAGAAAGTTTATTTACAGAGGTTTTTACAATGTTTTAAAATGTCTTGTCCATGCTTTAGCTCCAGCTTCCAGTAGCTTTTGTTGTCCATTTGCTCATCTGAGTGAATACCCAGGCTTAACCAGTCAAACAAACAAAGAGCACCAATAGTAAAAGGCTCACATAAGCAAACACAGAATAATTGAACACTGTGGACGCGATTCATTGTGTTGCGCCGAGTGCGATGGGTGATTCACTGGTGAGGTCCAAATCGGCGGACATGATCCAAATAATGATATTTAAATGAGCCATTAGTACTGGTCTCCACAAGCAGAGACCAGTTGTGATAGCCACTCGGGGGTCTCTGAGCCATTGGAGCCCCCCCTGGGAAGTCGGGGACAGGGCAGGGCAGTACCCTGGCACTCACTCTGGAACCCGGGCACCTTTGCGGTGCCAACAGGGCATCCTTTTGGCACTGGCAGGGTGCCAGGGGCACTTCCTGGACGCTAATCTGGTAGTGCCATGGTTCCTGGGTGCCAGGCTGGTACTATTAATGGTCAGGGCCTGAGAAGAACCATGCCCATGAAAGGGTGATGGGGTGGATGAAGGATGTGGGGGTGAGGCGGGGTATGTCGAGGCCTCATAAAGGGTCGATGGTCCTGAAAGGAGGATGGGTCCTGAAAAGTGGATCCCTCAGTTACCCCACAATGGGGTGTCCTCACTTGGGGATGGACAGTACTGCCGATGTGTACGGGAGTGACATTTCCGATGGATGAAGGAGTGTGGGGGACCCTCAGGTTCACTTAGACATCAGGCACCCTTTCACAATGGCGCCCCGATCTTTGAGGAACTGATCTCGCCATGGGTTCAGCTCCTCACTGCTAAAAATATTTCCAAGTGTAGGCTGGACTGGGGAGAAACTCAAAATGTCCAAAAGAATGATGAAGTGTGGGTGAATTTTATTCTAGATCTCACCCAAGAAGTCAGCAGGAAACACCCTGCCAAGCTCGCCCAAAATGACACTTCAAAATGTTTTGGCTTATACGCACTTTGCATCTTCGATGTGTTGAACTTATAATACAGACAATTGCGAAAGTGACCCAACATAAGTAAATGAGGTGTCTTCCCGGCGTTCGCAGTGCCAAGAAACACCACGCTACCTATCGGGACTTTGTTGCAATTCAGGGCCTCAGTGGTAAACACGCTACTAAGGCCGCACTTAGCCCCATTTCCTACACTGCGGAGCTCCGCTCACATGAAACGCTCAGTGCAGAAGGAGATTGGGGGTCCTCATGGCCCCTCACATGCGCAGGGCACCCCCAGACCCGTTGCCCAATGCAGAAAACATGCCAGCCTGGCATCCTGGCATGGCCACTATGGTGCCCTGCAAGCTGACAGTGCCACATGGGCAGTGCCGGGCTGGTACCTAGGTGGCACCAACAAGGTGCAAGCGTGGCAGTGCTCAGATGGCACCAGCAGTGCCAGGCTGCCATGCTACCGATAGGGCAACTACCTGAGGGCCTCCAATCCCCTGGGAGACTCCCACAAGTGTTGTTCTGTCTGATCAGTGTTTGTGGGGACCAGCACTGAACAGTGCATGCCTGAGGACTCCGAGGCGAAGGAGTTAGATCCCAACGGCTCTGGTAAATCAGGCGAGTGTGAGACTAGCTCTAATATGCAGATTAGCAAAATAGTGACCCCGTCCACAATGGACGGGATTCAGATCACGACATCTCGCAAGATCTAATCCAATCACGCAAGGCGTGACGAGCTGGGTAGATCCGCCTTTTGGGCGCAACATGGCCGGTAGATCGTGCTCACTGAATCCATAAAATCCCCACAATGCCGAAGGAGGCCATTCAGCGCATTGAGTCTGCACAGATCCTCTGAAAGAACACTCTATTTAGGCCCACTCCCCCGCCCTCACATTGATCATGACCAATCCACCTCACCAGCACATATTTGGACTGTGAGAGGAACGCGGCATCCAAAGGAAGCCCATGCAGGGGAAGAATGTGCAAACTCCAAACAGACAAAGCCGGAATCGAACCCGGGTCATTGGCACTGTGAGGCAGCAATGCTAACCACTGTGCCACCGTGCCGCCCACATCAACATGGGGAGAATGATTTGTAATTTGTGCTGTCGGTGTTATGCTCTTGCATCTGGACAAATGCACGTAGCTGAATAATTTTAACTATGAATTCTTTGAGAGGGATAACAAAGGTTAAGTATGTGGGGAGATGACCTTGGAGGTGGGTTTGAGTATATTTCTCAGTATTCGTTAAGGAAATGTGTCAACATTTTCATTCTAATCCTAATGCTGAATATCTACTATTGATTTTTAGCACCCCAAAACCCAAATTTCAAAGCAGTTGCGAATGCTGGCAGATAAGCTTATGTAAGCTGAAGATGATTCATTCAAGCCATTTTGCTTCATCAATTTCAAATTTTTCTTTGCCTTTAAGTTCACCTGCCCAGATCCCCGCTGAGATCTAGCTAGACTCACCACCACTGATGTCGTTGCTCAATTGATTTCTAGCTTGATCTATGAGTCTTTTTTTCTCCATTCTGGGAAGCATTGATCCACTTTCTTTGGCAGAAGCAGATCATGAGGCATGGGGAATCACAGTATTTCATAGTTTCAGAATTTTCAAAATCATTTTGACAGCAGTAAGGAAAAGGTTCAATAATCTCCAAACAAAACAATATTAAAATGACCCCTTTAGAATCCATGGAATCCCGACAATGCAGACGGAAGCCATTTGAGCCATCAGGTCTGCACCCACCCTTCGAATGAGCACTCTACTCATGTCCACCCCACCCTTTCACCATAACCCTCACACTTTACCCATTCATTTCTGGACACTAAGGGCAATTTAGCTCGGCCAATCCACCTATCCTTTTTTTTAAATTCAGAGTACCCAATTCATTTTTTCCAATTGAGGGGCAATTTGGCGTGGCCAATCCACCTACCCTGCACACCTTTGTGTAATGGGGGTGAATCCACGGGGTACAAACTCCACACGGACAGTGACCCAGAGCCAGGATCGAACCTGTGACCTCGGCACCGTGAGGCAGCAATGCTAACCACTGGGCCACTGTTCTGCCTTCAATCCACCTATCCTGCACATCTTTGGACAGTGGGAGGAAACCGGAGCACCTGGAGGAAGAACGGAGACATGGGGAGAATGTGCAAACTCCACACAGACAGTGACCCAAGGCTGGAATTGAACCTGGGTCCCTGGGGCTGTGAAGCAGTAGTGCAGACGACTGAACCACCATGCCGCCGATTACAATACCATTAGAGATAGGATAACCACTTATGAGGCAACCACTTTGGTGGAATTGATCGCAATATAAACAACAGTTTTCAACTGCATTTTCTCTCATTTCAGAAATGACCGGAACAGTTGCCGATATCTCTTTGGTCCATTGGAAGCAACAATGGCTGGAGAACGGGACCTTATATTTCCACGTCTCCATGAGTAACGCTGAGCACCTATCCCAGATAACTCCACCAACTCTGCGGGAGCCGTCCGAGATCGTGGAGGAACAGATGCATGTCCTTCATGTCTCAGTTATGGTGAGACCTCTTTACATCGGTCGCTTTCTCTCTTGTACTTTATAATAATATCGGTAGGCTGAGCTTTTGTTTCTAAATCAGGTAAATGAAGCCTGCTGATAATGTGGAAATCAGTAAAGGAACAACGCATCTTAATGGGTTGGCCAACTGTTCCACCAAATGGTGTGAGTGGAAGGGGTGCCAAAAACCCAACTGAAGTCTTTAGGTACTGTCAGACTCAATATGAATCAAGAATTGGGAACACTGAGCCACGAGGCGAGAAGGCATGGTTTCTGTGTTCACAGTTCACCCATATAATGAATTTCTGTTCATAATAGATGTGCTGTTAAATGGATATGGTAATTTGGCAGCACAGGTGTTAAAATTGGTGTGTCGGGCTGTTCCCCTGTCATCCAGTGTTTGGATCAGGAGTGATTTCAAGGAACAAAATTGAAGTCTGGCAACATTTCGCCCACCTGCAATTTCCAGGGAAAGACAGGAGGAATCATTCAGAGAGTTGAAAGGGGAGAAAATAAATGCCTTAAAAATATTACATCTTCCAGGCCTTGAACTCCATTGCTGGCCAACTCGTTTTTTTTGCCTTTTTGCGAATGAAACCAGTGAAAGGAAATCTGCGGTTATTATTTTCTGAAGAAGTTGAACAAATGCAGCAGCTGTGACCCAAGCTCTTGACTCTTGTGACAGAGAAACCATTGTGTAATGGAAACACTCTTGCTGATATGATAATGGACCTTACACAATTGTGAGATACAGCATTGTATCATCCAACGCATTAAATGGTTAGCCCTCTTGTGATCTGAGTTCTGAATTTGTATGGACTATCATCCGTTCATCTCCAGGGCCTAAATTTGAATCAGGTTTGGATCCATGCGATGTCAGTGTTATTATGGGTTGATGACATGTGTGTCCACTTCCAATGTACACCCTCACCCACCACAAACACACGTCAGAAAATCAGAGGCATATTCCTTTCCATCTTGTTCATTGAGATTAATTGGTGTCACTTCACATTTGTAGTTTTATGTTTGATTTTGAAGCTTTTTGGTCCAATTCATCAATTTCTTCCATCACCTTAAACATGTATCTGCTTTTGAGATTACGACAGTGTGAAAGTAGCAAACATAACTTCTCTATTCAAGAAGGGAGGGAGCAGAAAACAGTAAACTCAGGCCAGTTGGCTTGATGTCTTACATGGGAAAGGTTCTAGAACCGATCTTTAAAGACGGAACTCAGACAAGACTCAGGAAGAGTCAGCATGATTTTATGAAAGGGAAGTCAAGTTTTCAAGAGTTCTTTGAAGGAGTAGCCAGTGCTGTGGAAAGAAGGGAACCTATAGATGCACTGTACTTGGGTTTCCAGAAAGCATTTGATAATCATAGAATTTTCATAGAATTTACAGGGCTGAAGGAGGCCATTCGGCCAATCGAGTCTACCCCGGCCCTTGGAAAGAGAACCCTACTCAAACCTACACCCCGTAACCCCACTTAACCTTTTTGGACACTAAGGGCAATTTAGAATGGCCAATCCACCTGACCCGCACATCTGTGGACCATGGGAGTAAACGGGAGCACCCGGAGGAAACCCATGCAGACAAGGGGAGAACATGCAGACTCTGAACAGACAGTGACCCAAGCTGGGAATCAAACCTGGGACCCTGGAGCTGTAAAGCAACTGTACTGACAACTGTGCTACCGTGCTGCCCGAAGATGCCATATCAAAGCTTCTTGCAAGAAGTTAAGATCATGGTGTTGGAGGATAACATAGTAGCCTGGATTGAAGATTGGCTAGCTGGCAGAATGGTCTTTATCTGATTGGCAGGATGTGATGAGTGGAGTCAGTGAGGTTCTGTGCTGAAGCGTCAACCTTTTATTACTTAGATCAATAATTAAATGAGACGTGTGAAAGCATGGTAGCTAAATTGGCAAATGACACAAAGGTAGGTCGGAAAATATATTGTGCAGAAGACATATAGAGTTTGTAGATGGATATAGATAGGTTCAGTGAGCGAGCAAAAATTTTGCAGCTGCAGCATAATGTAGGAAAGTCTGAAGTAGTTCACTTTAGCAAGAAGAATAAAAAAGCAGAGCATTACTTAAATGGAGAATGACTGCAGAATGCCGAGGTGCAGAGAGATCTAGGTGTTCTTGTGCGTGAGTCACAAAAAATTAGTATACAGGTGCAGCATGTAATCAAGAAGGCCAATGGAGACTTCCGTTGGTGACCATGAAGGAGTAGGTCGTACATTCGATAGCTCCCGCCTGGAACGGACTTTCGGACCTTTTTTCCCGACTTTTATCGGACTTAGTGGATAGATCGGTGCAGTGGTCAATATTAAGAAGGATTCCCTCTCCGATGTATGGCTAATTGGACTAGAAGTGGCCATGTGAAAAGACTCAGCCCGGATAGAGTGAAGCAGTGGAGCTGGGACCGCGGCGCAGCATGGCGGAGGGTCAGGACCAGGGAGCGGTGGCTCAGTGGTCTAAGGAGCAACAGATGAAGTTCTTTCAGGATTGTTTCGCTGAGCTGAAAAAGGAAACATTGGACCCGATCAAGGCTGTGGTCGATCATAGAATTTACAGTGCAGAAGGAGGCCATTCGGCCCATCGAGTCTGCACCGGCTCTTGGAAAGAGCACCCTACCCAAGGTCCACACCTTCACCCTATCCCCATAACCCATAACCCAGTATCCCCACCCAACACTAAGGGCAATTTTGGACACTATGGGCAATTTAGCATGGCCAATCCACCTAACCTGCACATCTTTGGACTGTGGGAGGAAACCGGAGCACCCGGAGGAAACCCACGCACACACGGGGAGGATGTGCAGACTCCGCACAGACAGTGACCCAAGCCGGAATCGAACCTGGGACCCTGGAGCTGTGAAGCATTTGTGCTATCCACAATGCTACCGTGCTGTTCAAATGGTATTGAATCAGGCGGCCCAAGGGAAAGCGAGACAAGAAATTGAGCAGAAGTTATATCTAGCCAGGAGGATTATCTAACCGTGCTGGAGCACAAGGTGGAGGTGTTGGATGAGCGCCACAAGAGAATGCAGGAGAAGTTGGAGGGCCTGAAGAACAGGTCCAGGAGGCAGAACTTAAGGATTGTTGGCCTCCCTGAAGGAATTGAGGGGTCGAACGCAGGAGCATATGTGGCGGGCATGTTGGAGACGCTGATGGGGCCCGGGGTGTTTCCTCGGCCCCTGGAAGTGGATGGAGTGCATAGAGCCCTCGCAAGGAAACCTAAGGCGAATGACCCGCCGAGGGCCATGGTGGTTTGTTTCCACCGTTTTTTGCAGTGGACCAAGAAAGAGCGGAGCAGCAGATGGGAGAACAGAGAGGTGCGCATCTATCAGGACCTGGGAGCGGAGTTGGCCAAGACACGTGCTGAGGTCAATCGGGTGAAGGCGATCCTCTTCAAGAAGGAGGTGAAATTTGGGTTGCTGTATCCAGCACGGTTGTGGGTTACGCATGAAGACCGGCATCTTTACTTTGAGACACCGGACAATGTATGGACATTTATCAAAGAAAAGAAGTTAGAAGCGTCTTAAACGACACTTAAGTCTTGAACAAGTTATGTGACGGTGGTTCGGAATTTTCGTATCGGTTCAAATAAGATTGTATGTAGTTTTGGGTTAAGTGTTGGCTGAGGTGGTGGTCTGTGGGTGCTTTGTTTTGCAGGGATTTAATGCGGAGGACGGAGGGGGCCCTGAAATTGGTGCTATTCTGTGGGAGGTTTGGTCCTGTTTCAAGTGATTGTTTCTTCATTGTTTCTTCATTGGTTTGTGCTAATTTCTTTTTACTTGAGGTTGTTTACTTACCGGGGAATGCGATGTTGTTAAATGGGTTATTCATGTCGGGAGAGTGGCTCAAACAATAGGGAGTCAGACTGTTTGGCGCCAGGGGTGGGGGTTGTCGGGGTCAGCATATTTCAGCTGACTCTCGGAAGCGAGGTGGGGGGTGAGCATGTGTTAAGTCAGTGCTTGACCTGGGGGATCAGGTTTCGGGTGCTGTTGTGGGGGGGGGGGGGGGGGAGTGGGAGACTGCTTTGCTGACAGGGGAGGAACTATCATCGGGGAACAAATGCGAGATCGGGGGTGGCTGCTGCTTGGGGGGTTGCTCGGGGAAGCGGGGGGGGGGGCGCGGGTTCGGGGCTGGCCAAAAAAAGGTTATGGCTAGTCGGTGGGGGAGGGGGGTTGGGGGGCGCACGGGGTGGTGGCAGTCCCCCGCCCAGGCTGATTACGTGGAATGTGAGGGGTTTGAATGGGGCGGTCAAAAGAGCTCACGTTTTCGCACATTTACAGGGGCTGAAGGCAGACGTAGCAACCCAGGGGCTGGTTTAGCTCACTGGGCTAAATCGCTGGCTTTTAAAGCAGACCAAGGCAAGCCAGCAGCACGGGTCAATTCCCGTACCAGCCTCCCCAAACAGGCACCGGAATGTGGCGACTAGGGGCTTTTCACAGTAACTTCATTGAAGCCTACTTGTGACAATAAGCGATTTTAATTTCATTTCATTTTCATTCAGGAGACACATCTAAAGATTATGACCAGACGAGATTGAGAAAGGGGTGGGTTGATCAGGTGTTCCACTCGGGGCTGGACTCAAAGACCAGGGGGGTAGCGATATTGATTAGTAAGTGGGTGGCGTTTGAGGCTGGAAGAATTGTGGCTGATAAGGGGGGTGGATATATAATGGTGAGTGGAAAGCTGGAGGGTGTACAGGTGGTGCTTGTAAACGTATATGCTCCGAACTGGGACGATGTGGGATTTATGAGGCGGGTGTTTGGCAGGATCCCGGACTTGGAGTCTCACAGCCTGATCATGGGGGGAGATTTTAACACGGTCATTGATCCTGATCTGGACCAGTCAAAATCCAGGACTGGAAGGAGGCCTGCTGTGGCAAAGGAGTTGAGGGGTTTTATGGAGCAGATGGGGGGTGTAGACCCATGGAGATTCGAGCGGCTGAGGGCGAAGGAGTTTTAGGGTTTTTTTCATGTCCATAAAGTTTACTCACCTAGAGATTGTTTTGTTCTAAGCAGGGCGCTAATTCCGAAGGTAGCGGGGACGGAATATTCGACGATTGCAGTCTCTGATCATACCCCCGCATTGGGTGGATTTGCGGTTGAGTGAGGAGAGAGGGCAGCGCCCGTTGTGGAGATTAGATGTGGGGTTGTTAGTGGACGAAGCGGTCTGCGGGCGGGTGAGTAAGTCCATCCAGAATTACCTGGAAACAAATGTTACGGGAGAGATATCAGCAGCAGTGGTTTGGGAGGCTCTGAAAGCAGTTGTAAGAGGGGAACTAATTTCGATTCAGTCCCATAGAGAAAAGGTGGAATGAGCAGAGAGGGAGAGATGAGTGGAGGAGATACTTCGAGTGGATAGGAGATATGCGGAGGCCCCGGACACTGGGCTCCTGAGGGAGCGCCGGAAGCTGCAGGCAGAGTTTGAGTTGTTGACCACGGGGAGAGCGGTGGAGCAGTTGAGGAGGGCAAGGGGGGCGGTCTACGAGTATGGGGAAAGGCGAGCAGGATGCTGGCGCACCAGCTTAGGAAGAGAAACACAGTTAGGGTACTGTGTACAGTCCTGGACATCACATTTACAGTATTACAATGCGGTAGAGAGGGTTCAGACGAGTTTTACAAGGATGTCAGAAATGGAGAATTTCAGCTATGAGAAAAAATTGAGACAGTTGAGATTGTTTGCTATGGAACAGAGGAGACTAATGGGAGCATTAATCAATTTATGTCAGACCTGGATAGATTAGATAGCAGGGCCTCATTTCCCTTAGCAAAGAGCAGTACCTAGCGGGCATGGATTTAAAGTAATAAGTAGAAGGATGAGAAGTGGATTGAGCAGTAAATTTTCACCCAAAAGGGACGCGAGTGTCCAAAACACACTGCTCGAAAGGGGTGGAGACAGAAATCCTCATTGCTTTTCAAAAAATGCATGGATGTGCACTTGAAGAGTCACAATCTACAGGGCTACGATGAAGAGCGTGAAGACGGCAATAGGCTGAATAAGTATTGTTGGTGGGCACTGATACGATGTGCCAACTGACCTCCTTCTGAAACAGGTCGTTCTATGTTTCTATCGGTTAACAGCAAATCGTTGTTCGCTATTCAACAGTAACTGGCCGAGGGTCAAAGAAGACAGGTGGTTTGGGAAGCAGAAAGGTCACAAGGATAGTTTGCGATGCATCACTGGGGTTGGAGGCAGAGTGGAGGTGTTTTCATTCCTCATGAGGTTGCGTGCATTTAACACTACGGGTTAGGACTATTCATTCCATTCGTCATCTTGAGCAGCTTCAATTTCGTCAGCGCAACATTCGGAGAGAACTAAATTGCTTTGAAAATGTGTCTACGAGTTTGTTCTCTGTGTGAGAAACACCGCTCACTTGATAATAATTTACACTTAGCCAAATTCTGAAGAAGTATTTTATTCAATCGATCTTGCAAGAACGGGTGCCGCCTGTCAACATTAGCAGACACACAGAATTTAACACAGCATTGTTTTTTATATACAATCTCTGAGAAACACGCCCCACTCACTGCCTTGATGGCAGTTTCCTTATCAGTGATTCCTTATTTGGACTTGTTATGTTCACTTTGGCTTCCCCCTTGCTTCGCCCAGCAGTGGTTTCTGTTAGCTCCTGGTACACCCTTGAACCGTCAATTAAAAATGATGTAGGATGAGGCCTCCCGTCTGCACCTGCATCCTGTTATTGTAGATCCTGTTCATTCCCGAAGGTCAGTCTCACAGTTACAACAACTTGGGCACTGCAGCTTACACAAAACTCCACTTGACATCTTATTTCCCATCAAGCACTATTGTTGACATCTTCTTTGTTAACCAGAGTTTATTCATGTAGAAACAACATGTAAAAACAACATAAATTGCTCATTTCTCATAATTCCCCGTTTTTTTTCTTTTTACTCTTGTTGCTTTTTTCACTATGTCGCCCCTTCTTGCCTTCCCCAAAATTGTCCAACATCCTCTCAACCTCTCTTTCTATGGGGTCGTCCTCTCCTTCAGTCTTCCCACTGTCTCGTAGCCAAATTGTTTGCTGGCCTCCTTTACCCAGGGGTAATGGCATCTGCTTGGTCAAGGCTGTTTCGATGAGCCTCTGCACCAAGCCTCTTACGCACGGGATGATGCAACAGCCTATTGCCGCCAATGCTCCTATCACCACGATAATGGAGGTGAGGATGGATACAATTAACCCTTTCATTTTCCCAAACATTCATCAAATGAGGTGGGTATGCTTCTTTTAGATCGTTTCCCTTTAACACTCCCCTTCTCCTAGTCTTTCATAGGCTATACTGAATGGTATGGCTAGCTGAACTAATGCGCATGTCCCTTTCCATTGGGGGTAGAGTGGGTATTAGGATTT